>NW_024044830.1:3718709-3816209 GCF_015852505.1 Tachyglossus aculeatus | reverse complement strand
CAACCCTAGAGTAATCGTATTCCTCTATCATGTCCTTGAAAATGTACCAGCTTAGGTTTTCAGCACTAGAATTGAAATTAAAAATCCGGGACACATATCGGAAAACCAGATCATCTGGTCTGAGATACCACTCTAGAACATCTAGACAAAAACTAAATAGATAGAACTTTTCCTAGTATGTCCTCATGATACACTAATGTCACATCACGTTACATAACAGGTATGATCTAGTGGACACAAAAAGACAGTATGGTCAGTTAAGACATGTGAATCAAGCGTAGCTTACTGGAAAGAGCCTGAGTTTGGGAGTCAGAAGACATGGGTTCTAATCCCGGCTCTGCCACCTGTCTGATATGAGACCTTGGGCAAGCCACTTAACTTCTCCGTACCTCTGTTACCTCATCTGTAAAATGGGAATTAAAATTATGAGCCCCCCGTGGGACAGTTTGATTACTTTGTATCTACCCCAGCGCTTAGAATAATGCTCACCAAATAGTAAGCGCTTAAAAAGTGTTATTAATATTTTTATCATTATTATTGAGCGCTTACTAAGATTGGAAGATTACAATACAACAGATGGTAAACACAATAAAAGCAAATAAATAAATGAAAGCACATTTATTGAGCGCTTGCCTTGTGTAGAGCACTGTACTAAGTGCTTGGGGGAGAGTCCAGTACAACTGAGGTGGTAGACACATTCCCTGCCCACGAGAAGCTCAAAGTCTAGAGTGCGGAGACAGCCATTAAAATAAATTATGTCTATGTACATAACTGCTGTGGAGCTGAAGGTGAGGTGATACAAATCCAAGTGCATAGGTGACAAAGATAGACGAGACCGGGGCACAGTGAGTAAGTTGATGCTAGAGGAGTGGAATGGGAAGATTGGCCTGTAATAATAATAATAGTATGTGTTAAGCGTTTATTATATGCCAAGCACTATTCGAAGCACTGAGGTAGATACAAGGTAATCAGGTTGTCCCACGTGGGGCTTACAATCTTAACCACCATTTTACAGGTGAGGGAACTGAGGCCCAGAGAATTTAAGTGACTTGTCCAAAGTCACATGGCTGATAAGAGGCGGAGCCGGGCTTAGAACTCACGATTTCTGACTCTCCATCCCAGGTGAGGTAATGTCAGGAATTTTCCAGTACCTCAGAAGGCACTGTTACTTTCTGAGGTAAGAAGGGAAGAATAAGTAATGTGTTAGTGGCTACGAAGACCTGGATAATACTTGGAAAAGACTCCCACTTAATTTCTCATTTCCCACTGCCCTCTCATCCTACCAGGCTGGATAAAACCATATTCCTGAAGGAGACGGTCAACCTCACGGAGATTTCGTAATTCTCCTGCTGGATTTCTCGGAGGTCCGTTACCTGCAGCTGGTCTACGCCGCGCTGTGCCTCCTGGTCTATCTGGCGGCCCTGACGGGGAATCTCCTCATCGTTGCCATCACCGCCCTCGACTGGCGCCTCCACACCCCCTTGTACTTCTTCCTCAGTAACCTGTCCGTCCTCTACCTCTGCCTAATCTCAGTCACCGTCCCCGAGTCTGTCCACAACTCCCTGACCGACAGTAGAGAAATCTTCACTCTGGGCTGTGTTTTCCCAGTATTTCCGTTCATAATCTGTGCCTGTGCATAGCCTCTCATACCCATGGGAATGCCCTTCGACCACTACCCAGTCATCTGCCTCGCTCTGTGCTACGGGGGCATCATGGATGATGGGGCCTGTGGGAAGATGGCGGCTGCCTCGTGGCTCTTTGGCTCATTTAGAGCCTTGATGCACACCATCGCCATCTTCTCTGTCCCCGTCAGGAGGTCCAACATCCTCTCCCAGTTCTTCTGTGACATCCTTCCGCTCATCGGTCTCGCGAGGCCCAGTGGAAATCTCCAGGAATTTGTGACAAAAATCATCTCAGTCGGCCTCACCTTCAGTTATTTCCTCGCCATCGTCGTCTCGTAAGTGCGTATCTTCCGGGCCATGCTGAGGATGTTGGCCGCCTAGGGCCGGGACAAAGCCTTCTCCACCTGTCTGCCCCATCTCATCGTCGTGACTTTATTCGTAGCAAATGGCTCCTTTGTCTACCTCAAATCCGTTTATGACTCCCTGGAAAGCCTGGTGTCCGTGTTCTACACCGTGGTACCCCCGCCCTGAACCCCCTCATTTACAGACTGAGGAGCCGGGACACGAAGGCCAGCCTGGGGAGAATGATAACGGGGAAGTGTTTCTCAAACGGCGGTGGAACATCCCTCCCCATGAGGTCATGGACCATTCTAGCCTGAATAACGCTGGGTCCTCACCTCTTAACATCAGTCCCTCGGGAGTCACCGGTGATGAGGGAGTCTCTTGTGCAGAAAGATGGCTGTCCTAGTTACTGAGACTTCAGGATCAAGGTCCTCCATGCCTGCATTGATTACAGCACTGGCTACAGGCAGTGGTGGCTGCGGAGATTTGCTATTTGTCTGTAGTATTTGTAAAGCGCTTATTACCAACCAATCTTATTTATTGAGCACTTACTGTGTGCTATTCACTGTACTAAGCGCTTGGGAGAGTACAGTACAACAATACACTGACATTCCCTGCTCACAACAAGTTTACCGTCTAGAGGGGTAGGCAGGCATTATTATAAATAAATTTTAGATATGAACATAAGTGCAGGCGGGTGAGAGCGGGGTGAATAAAGTGTGAAAACCCAAGTGAAAAGGCAATGCAGAAAGGAGTAGAAGAAGAGGAAATGGGGGCTTAATCGGAGGCGGGCTCCTGAAGAGAGGTGCTCTTAATAAATCCCTAAAGGTGGAGAGAGTGAGAGCTCAGAGGAGGATCTCCTCTGCCGCCCGCCTTCTATCTCTCCTTGACGCTGCCAACCTCTTCCTCCACCCCACCTCACCCACTCACCAACTTGGTCATACCCTCGACCTCATCATCTCCTACCGCTGCACTGTGTCCACCCTCACCAACTCTGTGATCCCTCTCTCTGATCATAATCTTCTCACCTGCCTCCTCACTCACACTCCTTTCCCCTGTAAATCCGTATTACTCCCTCACAGAGATCTCCGCTCTCTGGACCCCACCCATCTTTCGGAGCGCCTCACACCCCACCTCGCCGCCCTCTCCTCTCTACCCAGTCTTGATGATCAGATTACTGCTCTCAACTCTACCCTTTCTACTCAGCTAGACTCGCTCGCTCCCCTCTCGCTTCGCCGCTCTCGCACCACTAACCCACAGCCCTGGATCACTGCCACTGTCCGCCTCCTTCGCTCTTATGCTCGAGCTGCCGAACGCTACTGGTGAAAGTCTAAACACCATGCCAACCTCGTTCACTTTAAGTTTATCCTTTCCTGCCTTAACTCAGCCCTCTCTTCTGCCAGACAAAACTATTTCTCCTCCCTTATTGACACCCATGCCCATCACCCCCGCCAGCTATTCCGTACATTCAACTCCCTTCTCAGGCCTCCGGTTCCTCCCCCTCCTCCTTCCCTCACCCCCAACGATCTGGCCTCCTACTTCATTAACAAAATTAAATCCATCAGGTCCGACCTCCCCAGTGTCTCTTCCCCCCTTTCTCCAACCCCCCGGCTCTCAACACTCTCTGCTACTCTCCCATCCTTCCCAGCGGTATCCTCAGAGGAACTCTCCTCCCTCCTCTCAAGTGCTACTCCGGCCACCTGTGCTTCTGACCCCATTCCCTCTCATCTTATGAAATCTCTCGCTCCATCCCTTCTTCCCTCCTTAACTTCCATCTTCAACCGCTCACTCTCCACTGGTTCCTTCCCCTCTGCCTTCAAACATGCCCATGTCTCTCCCATCCTAAAAAAAACCCTCTCTTGACCCCACCTCACCTTCTAGTTATCGTCCCATATCCCTCCTACCATTCCTTTCCAAACTCCTTGAACGAGTTGTCTACACGCGCTGCCTAGAATTCCTCAACAACAACTCTCTCCTCGACCCCCTCCAGTCTGGCTTCCGTCCCCTTCATTCCACGGAAACTGCGCTCTCAAAGGTCACCAATGACCTCCTGCTTGCCAAATCCAACGGCTCATACTCTGTCCTAATCCTCCTCGACCTCTCAGCTGCCTTTGACACTGTGGACCACCCCCTTCTCCTCAACACGTTATCTGACCTTGGCTTCACAGACTCCGTCCTCTCCTGGTTCTCCTCTTATCTCTCCGGTCGTTCTTTCTCAGTCTCTTTTGCAGGCTCCTCCTCCCCCTCCCATCCTCTTACTGTGGGGGTTCCCCAAGGTTCAGTGCTTGGTCCCCTTCTGTTCTCAATCTACACTCACTCCCTTGGTGACCTCATTCGCTCCCACGGCTTCAACTATCATCTCTACGCTGATGACACCCAGATCTACATCTCTGCCCCTGCTCTCTCCCCCTCCCTCCAGGCTCGCATCTCCTCCTGCCTTCAGGACATCTCCATCTGGATGTCCGCCCGCCACCTAAAGCTCAACATGTCGAAGACTGAGCTCCTTGTCTTCCCTCCCAAACCTTGTCCTCTCCCTGACTTTCCCATCTCCGTTGACGGCACTACCATCCTTCCCGTCTCACAAGCCCGCAACCTTGGTGTCATCCTCGACTCCGCTCTCTCATTCACCCCTCACATCCAAGCCGTCACCAAAACCTGCCGGTCTCAGCTCCGCAACATTGCCAAGATCCGCCCTTTCCTCTCCATCCAAACCGCTACCCTGCTAATTCAAGCTCTCATCCTATCCCGTCTGGACTACTGCACTAGCCTTCTCTCTGATCTCCCATCCTCGTGTCTCTCTCCACTTCAATCCATACTTCATGCTGCTGCCCGGATTATCTTTATCCAGAAACGCTCTGGACATATTACTCCCCTCCTCAAAAACCTCCAATGGCTACCGATCAATCTGCGCATCAGGCAGAAACTCCTCACCCTGGGCTTCAAGGCTCTCCATCACCTCGCCCCCTCCTACCTCACCTCCCTTCTCTCCTTCTACTGCCCAGCCCGCACCCTCCGCTCCTCCACCACTAATCTCCTCACTGTACCTCGCTCTCACCTGTCCCGCCATCGACCCCCGGCCCACGTCATCCCCCGGGCCTGGAATGCCCTCCCTCTGCCCATCCGCCAAGCTAGCTCTCTTCCTCCCTTCAAGGCCCTGCTGAGAGCTCACCTCCTCCAGGAGGCCTTCCCAGACTGAGCCCCTTCTTTCCTCTCCCCCTCGTCCCCCTCTCCATCCCCCCGTCTTACCTCCTTCCCTTCCCCACAGCACCTGTATATATGT
This sequence comes from Tachyglossus aculeatus, assembly GCF_015852505.1. Lineage (NCBI taxonomy): Eukaryota > Metazoa > Chordata > Mammalia > Monotremata > Tachyglossidae > Tachyglossus > Tachyglossus aculeatus. Next base: position 3,810,965 of record NW_024044830.1, on the reverse strand, counting down.
ATATATGGTTGTACATATTTATTACTCTATTTATTTATTTATTTATTTATTTTACTTCTACATTTCTATCCTACTTATTTTATTTTGTTGGTATGTTTGGTTCTGTTCTCTGTCTCCCCCTTTTAGACTGTGAGCCCACTGTTGGGTAGGGACTGTCTCTATGTGATGCCAATTTGTACTTCCCAAGCGCTTAGTACAGTGCTCTGCACATAGTAAGCGCTCAATAAATACGATTGATTGATTGATTGATCGCATAACTAATCAGTTTGCCAGAGTTTCGTTCATTATCGGAATGTCTCTATGTTATACAGTCATTGTGAGTGGTGCCTTTGTCTGTTTATTGTTGTATTCTACTAACCCATGCGCTTATTACAGTGCTTCGCACGCCCCAAAGACAAGTAAGTGAATTTGTGACCATGGGCATTCTCCTGGGCGAGGGAGGTAACATTAATGGGACAAACTGAACCCTTTTGAACGTCGAGGATAATGTCACCTCCAGACTCCTGAGTCTTCCAGGTAACAAGTCTCTCAGGCCAAGCCCGGAGCTGGTTCTCCCGAGGGAACCCCCTCCACCCATCACGCCCAGAATGGTGACTGCTTTCTCCGAGGAGCCAGGAGCACTGGGAGCCAGACTCTTTCCCATCACGGCCACAAACTCGCATGAGGAAACGAGGAGGAGGAACTCAGAATCCCCAACCCTGGACCGCCCTGATGAGTCAACGTCAGGTGCTGAATCCATCGTAATTATTATTGAGCACTTACTGGGTGCAGAGCATTCATTCATTCATTCAATCGTATTTATTGAGATCTTACTGTGTGCAGAACACTGAACTAAGCGCTGGGGAAGTACAAGTCAGCAACATATAGAGAGGGTTCCTACCCAGCAACGGGCTCACAGTCTAGAAGATGGAGTTAGACAACAAACCAAAGCATGTAGACAGGTGTCAAAATCGTCAGAACAAACAGAATGATAGCTATATGCACATCATTAACAAAATTAATAGATTAGTAAATATGTACCAGTAAAATAAAAAAGTAATAAATCATTACAAATATATACAATCGCTGTACTGAGCACTTGGGAGAGCACAATAAAATTGAGTTGATAGATGGGATCTGTGCCCACACGACACTTACAACTGACTGTGTGCAGATTGCTGTACTACGTGCTTGGGAAAGTCCAGTACAACAGAGTGGGTATACACAATGTCAACACTCAAGAAGCTTTCAGTGTTGTGTAAGAAATAATTATTGAAATAAATTACTCATAGGGGAAGCATCAGAGTATAAAAATATGTCCATGTACTAGAAGCAGCTAAAAAGTAGCGGGACCTAGGGGAAAACCACAAGCCTGGAAGCCAGAGGACATAGATTCAGTCATTCATTCATTAAATTGTATTTATTGAGCTATTAGTGTGTTAAGAGGACTGTACTAAGCGCTTGGGAAGAACAAATCGGCAACATATAGAGACGGTCCCTACCCAATAACGGGCTTACAGTCTAGAAGGGGGAGATGGAAAACAAAACAAAGCAAGTAGACAGGTTTCAATACCTCCAGAATAAATAGATGTATAGCTATATACACATCATTAGTAAAATAGAGTAACAACTATGTACAAATATATGCAAGTTCTGTGGGGAGGGAAGGGGGGTAGAGCAGAGGGAGGGAAGGGGGATGAAGAGTGGAGGAGGAGGAGGAGGGGAAAAGGGAGGCTCAGTCTGGGAAGGCCTGCTGGAGACAGCGACCTCTCAGTAGGGTTTTGAAGACAGGAAGAGAGCTAGTTCGGCGGATTTGTGGGTGGAGGGCTTTCCAATCCAGACGTAGGACGTGGGTCAGAGGTCGACGACAGGATAGGCGAGAACGAGGCTCATTGAGGAGGTTAGCGGCAGAGGAGTGGATTGTGAGGACTGGGCTGGAGAAGGACAGAAGGGAGATAAGGTGGGAGGGGGCGGGTGTTGGAGAGCTTTGAAGCTGATATTGAGGAGGTTTTGCTTCATGTGAAGATTGATATGTGACCACTGGAGATTTTTGAGGAGGGGATTGACATGCCCAGAGCATTGCTACAGAAATTTAATCCGGGAAGCAGAGTGAAATATAGACTGAAGAGGAGAGAGACAGGAGGATGGGTGATCAGAAAGGAAGCCGATGCAGTAGTCCAATTGGGATAAAATGAGAACTTGAGCCAACAAGGTAGCGGTTTGGATGGAGAGGAAAGGGCGCAACCTGGCGATATTGTGAAGATGAGACTGGCAGGTTTATGTAACAGATTGAATGTGTTTGGTAAATGAGAGCGTGGAGTCAAGGATGACTCTAAGGTTGTGGGCTTGGGAAACGGGAAACATGGTAGTGCCATCCACATTGACGGGAAAGCCAGGGAGAGGACAGGGTTTGGGAGGGAAGGTAAGGAGCTCGGACTTGGACATGTTGAGTTTTAGGTCGCGGGCATACATCCAGGTGGAAATGTCCAAAAGGCAGGAGGAGATAGGAGCCGAGAGGGAGAGAGAGAGAACAGGCGTGGAGATATAGATTTGGGTGTCATCGGAGTAGAGATGATAGTTGAAGCCGTGGGAGGGAATGAGTTCACTAAGGGAGTGCGTATTGATGGAGAACAGAAGGGGATCAAGAACTAACCCTTGAGAAACCCCTACAGTAAGGGCATGGGAGGGGGAGGAGGAGTTCGCATAGGAGACTGAGAATGTAAGGACAGAGAGATAAGAGGAGAACCAGGAGAGGATGGAGTCCGTGAAGACAAGGTTGAATAAAGTGTTGAGGAGAAGGGAGCTGAGAGGTCGAGGAGGATTAGGATAGAGAAGAATACAGTAGGTTCTAATCCCAGCTCCACCACATACTTGCTTTGTGACCTTAAGCAAGTCACTTCACTTCTCTCTGCCTCATTTACCACATCTATAACATGGGGATTAAGACTGTGGCCCTCATGTGGAACATGGACTGTGTCCACCCTGATTAGCTTGTAGCTACCCCAGTACTTTGAACAGTGCCTGGCACATAGTAACTTCTTAACAAATAACACCAAAAAAGGGTGAACCCAGAAACCAGAACCCAGGTCCTCTGTCTCCGATGCCTGTGCGCTTTCCACTTAGGTTATGCTGCTTCCCAGTCACAAACTGGAATGGAAGATATAGAATACAAGTCCATGTTGAAAGGAAGGGACAAATAAAAACCAGGAAGGCAGAGAGGATGGAACGGGAAGGCTAGGTGTGAAATGAGCAGTCAGACGTGGGATGTGAGTGGCAAACCAGTCGCTGAGGAAAAGATACTGGCCGCACAAAGAAGAAAAGTCTCTGAGTTGGGAGGCGTGGATTAATCATAATTATGGCATTTCTTAAGCACTTACTACGTGCCAAGCACTATTCTAAGCGCTGGAGTAATCAGGTTCTTCCATGTGGGGCTCACAGTCTTCATCCCCGTTTTACAAATGAGGTAACTGAGGCACAGAGAAGTTAAGTGGCTTGCCCAAGGTCACACAGCACGTAAGTGGCGGAGCCGTGATTAGAACACACGTCCTCTGACTCCCAAGACTGGGCTCTTTCCACTAAGCCATACTGCTAACCACCACGTTTTGACGTGGGGATCGCTTGCGTGGAGAGCCATGTTGGCACAAGGCGAAGGGATCCAATGGGTAGCAAGCTGAGCGCTCTACCCGAGTGCAAGGTACTGATTATGTCTGCTCTGTCGAGACCAAACCTACAGAAATATGATGTTTTCTCAGCTTGGGAGTATGAAATGAAAGGCCGCCTCAACAAACCCCTCCCTAAACAGGGTTTCCACTCACAGCGATGTCCCATAAACGATAGTTTCCTTGCTCCGGGTGGCTCGAGTTAGGGGGGATCGATCCGGAAGATGGTTCGGCCTGAGGGCCTGTAACTACTGGCCAGGACTATCCTGACTCTCAGTAGCTGCGTGGGATCAGAGTCTTGGGGTTCCTTCCCAAGAAGGTACTCATTAAACCCAAGCCAAGTGCTTGCCAACCAGTCACGATGGGCACCTTTTGTCACAATTCATGTCCTCTATCTCCACACGAGGGCCCTCTCCAAATCAGCCTCACCTGCTCTATCTGTACCCTCTGCTCTAACTGAAAACAGCTCTCCCTGTCGTTGCAGACATTTACAAGCAAGCCGGCAAGCACACAAGCACGCAAACGTGAAAGATAGAAAGGAATGGCACAGGACCAAGAGGCAGAGGATCTGGGTTGTAATTCAGGCTTCACCACGTATTCGTTTTCATACCTTCGGCAAGTTCTTTTAAACTGATTCCCAAACCCTGTCCTCTGCCTGACTTTCCCATCTCTGTTGACGGCACTACCATCTTTCCCGTCTCACAAGCCCGCAACCTTGGTGTCATCCTCGACTCCGCTCTCTCATTCACCCCTCACATCCAAGCCGTCACCAAAACCTGCCGGTCTCAGCTTCACAACATTGCCAAGATCCGCCCTTTCCTCTCCATCCAAACCGCTACCCTGCTCGTTCAAGCTCTCATTCTATCCCGTCTGGACTACTGCATCAGCCTTCTCTCTGATCTCCCATCCTCGTGTCTCTCCTCACTTCAATCCATACTTCATGCTGCTGCCCGGATTGTCTTCGTCCAGAAACGCTCTAGGCATGTTACTCCCCTCCTCAAAAACCTCCGGTGGCTACCAGTCAATCTGCGCATCATGCAGAAGTTCCTCACCTTGGGCTTCAAGCCTCTCCATCACATCGCCCCCTCCTACCTCACCTCCCTTCTCTCCTTCTACAGCCCAGCCTGCACCCTCCGCTCCTCTGCCGCTAATCTCCTCACCGTGCCTCGTTCTCACCTGTCCCGCCATCGACCCCCGGCCCACGTCATCCCCCGGGCCTGGAATGCCCTCCCTCTGCCCATCCGCCAAGCTAGCTCTCTTCCTCCCTTCAAGGCCCTACTGAGAGCTCACCTCCTCCAGGAGGCCTTCCCAGACTGAGCCCCCTCCTTCTTCTCCCCCTCGTCCCCCTCTCCATCCCCCATCTTACCTCCTTCCCTTCCCCACAGCACCTGTACATATGTATATATGTTTGTACATATTTATTACTCTATTTGTTTATTTATTTATTTATTTATTTTACCTGTACATATCTATTCTATTTATTTTATTTTGTTAGTATGCTTGGTTTTGTTCTCTGTCTCCCCCTTTTAGACTGTGAGCCCACTGTTGGGTAGGGACTGTCTCTATGTGTTGCTAACTTGTACTTCCCAAGCGCTTAGTACAGAGTTCTGCACACAGTAAACACTCAGTAAATACAATTGATTGATTGATTAATTGCTAACCTCTAGTTCAAACCGGTGGAGGCAAAGCTGTCAGGATCCCAAGAGGATCAAAGGACAATGTAACTGAGGATAGACTAGCCTGAAAACTCGCTGCTGACAGGGATTGAGTCTACCTACTTTGGTCTACTGTACTCTCCCAAGGGTTTAGTGCAGTGCTCTGCACAGAGGAAGCACTCAATATTGATTGATTATTCACTCCACCCTCAGCCCCAGAACACTTACGTACATTTCCATCATTTATTGATTGCTATTAATGTCAATCTCTCCCACTAGACGGTAAGCTTATTGTGGGAAGGGAACGAATTTACCAACTTTATCCTATTGTACTGTCACAAACGCTTCGTACAATGCTCTGCACACAGTAAGTGCTTAATAAGTACAAGTGATTGATGGGCTCAAGGTCTAGAAGGAGGAGACAGAGAACAAAACAAAACATATTAACAAAATAAAATAATTAGAATAAATATGTACAAATAAAATAAATAAATAAATAGAGTAATAAATACGTACAAACATATATACATATATACAGGTGCTGTGGGGAGGGGAAGGAGGTAAGGCGGGGGGATAGGGAGGGGGAGGAGGGTCAGAGGAAGGAGGGGGCTCAGTCTGGTAAGGCCTCCTGGAGGAGGTGAGCTCTCAGTAGGGCCTTGAAGGGAGGAAGAGAGCTAGCTTGGCGGATGTGCGGAGGGAGGGCATTCCAGGCAAGGGGGATGACGTGGGTTGGGGGTCGACAGCGGGACAGGCGAGAAAGAGGCATGGTGAGGAGATAAGAGGCAGAGGGGCAGAGGGTGCAGGCTGGGCTGTAGAAGGAGAGCAGGGAGGTGAGGTAGGAGGGGGCGAGATGATGGAGAGCCTTGAAGCAGAGGGTGAGGAGTTTTTGCCTGATGCGTAGGTTGATTGGTAGCCACTGGAAGTTTTTGAGGAGGGGAGTAACATGTCCAGAGCGTTTCTGGACAAAGACGATCCGGGCAGCGGCGTGAAGTATGGATTGAAGTGGGAAGAGACAGGAGGACAGGAGCTCGGAGAGGAGGATGATGCAGTAATCCAGACGGGATAGGATGAGAGCTTGAACAAACAGGGTAGCGGTTTGAATTGACAGAAAAGTGGTGATACTGGCAACGTTGTGGAGGTGAGACCGGCAGGTTTTGGTGATGGATTGGATGTGAGGAGTGAACGAGAGAGCGGAGTCGAGGATGACACCAAGGTTTCGGGCTTGTGAGACAGGAAGGATGGTAGCGCCGTCAACAGTGATGGTAAAGTCAGGGAGAGGGCAGGGTTTGGGAGGGAAGACAAGGAGTTCAGTGTTGGACATGTTGAGTTTTAGATGGCGGGCAGACATCCAGATGGAGATATCCTGAAGGCAGGACGAGATGCGAGCCTGGAGGGAGGGAGAGAGAGCAGGGGCAGAGATGTAGATTTGGGTGTCACCAGCATAGAGATGATAGTTGAAGCCGTGGGAGCGAATGAGTTAACCAAAGGAGTGAGTGTAGATCGAGAACAGAAGGGACAATCACCGTCTCTATATGTTGCTAACTTGTACTTCCCAAGCACTTAGTACAGTGCTCTGCAAACTGTAAGCGCTCAATAAATACGATTGAATGACTGAGTAAATACTAGACTGCCTTTTAGGCTATGAATAACAGAATCAATTTTCTGTTCCTCCATGGGAAATCCACAGATTCTCCATGAAAATGACTAACACCACCATGGTGAAAGAATTCCTCCTGCTGGGATTCTCGGAGGTCTGAGAGTTGCAGCTGGTCCACGCCGCTGTGTTCCTCCTGGTCTACCTGGCAGCCCTGATGGGGAATCTCCTCATTGTCGCCGTCACCGCCCTCAACCGGCGCATCCACACCCCGATATACGTCTTCCTCAGGAACGTGTACGTCCTCGACATCTGCTTCATCTCCGTCACCGTCCCTACGTCCACCCACAACTCCCTGATCAATGGCAGAGTCATCGCCCTCTGGAGCTGTGTGGCTCAGGTCGTTTCTGTGATTCTGTTTGCTTTTTCGGAATTGTCCCTCCTCACGGCGATGTCCTACGACCGCTAGGCCGCCATCCATTCCAGCTCTCTACTCCTCCTCGCCCTAACTGAAACATGGCTGTCTCCAGACGACACGGTCTCTTCTGCTGCTCTCTCCAGTGGAGGCCTCTTCTGCTCCCACTCCCCCAGACTCTCCGGAAAAGGAGGAGGTGTCGGTTTCCTTCTCGCCCTCCATTGTCGCTTTCGCACTATCCCTCCTCCCCCTTCCCTTTCCTTCCCTTCCGTTGAAGCCCACATTATTCGCCTCTACTACCCCCTCCAGATTCTTGTAGCCGTCATTTACCGCCCTCCCGCCCCACCTCCAATTTATTTAACGACTTTGACCCCTTCCTCACCTTCCTTCTCTCCTTCTCCATGCCCACTCTGACCCTCGGAGACTTCAACATCCACATGGATATCCCTGATGACTCCTCTGCTGCCCGCATTCTATCTCTCCTCGACGATGCCAACCTCTTGCTCCACCCCACCTCACCCGCTCACCAACTTGGTCACACCCTCGACCTCATCATCTCCTATCGCTGCACTCTGTTCCACCCTCGCCAACTCTGAAATCACTCTCTCTGATCATAATCTTCTCACCTGCCTCCTCACTCACACCCCTTTCCCCTGTAAATCCATATTACTCCCTCACAGAGATCTCCGCTCTCTTGACCCCATCCATCTTTCGGAGCGCCTCACACCCCACCTCGCCGCCCTCTCCTCTCTACCCAGTCTTGATGATCAGATTACTGTTCTCAACTCTACCCTTTCTACTCAGCTAGATTCACTCGATCCCCTTTCCCTTCGCCGCTGTCGTACCACTAACCCACAGCCCTGGATCACTGCCACTGTCCGCCTCCTTCGCTCTTATGCTCGAGCTGCCGATCGCTACTGGTGAAAGTCTAAACAACATGCCAACCTCGTTCACTTCAAGTTTATCCTTTCCTGCCTTAACTCAGTCCTCTCCTCTGCCAGACAAAACTATTTCTCCTCCCTTATTGACACCCATGCCCATCACCCCTGCCAGCCCTTCCGTACATTCAACTCCCTTCTCAGGCCCCCGGTTCCTCCCCCTCCTCCTTCCCTCACCCCCAACGATCTGGCCTCCTACTTCATTAACAAAATTAAATCCATCATGTCCGACCTCCCCAGTGTCATTTCCCACCCCCCCTTCTCCAACCCTCCGGCTCTCAACACTTTCTGCTACTCTCCCATCCTTCCCAGCAGTATCCTCAGAGGAGCTCTCCTCCCTTCTCCCAAGTGCTACTCCGGCCACCTGTACTTCTGACCCCATTCCATCTCATCTCATGAAATCTCTCGCTCCATCCCTTCTCCCCTCCTTAACTTCCATCTTCAACCCCTCACTCTCCACTGGTTCCTTCCCCTCTGCCTTCAAAACATGCCCATGTCTCTCCCATCCTAAAAAAACCCCTCTCTTGACCCCACCTCACCTTCTAGTTATCGCCCCATATCCCTCCTACCATTCCTTTCCAAACTCCTTGAACGAGTTGTCTACACGCGCTGCCTAGAATTCCTCAACAACAACTCTCTCCTCGACCCCCTCCAGTCTGGCTTCCGTCCCCTACATTCCACGGAAACCGCCCTCTCAAAGATCACCAATGACCTCCTGCTTGCCAGATCCAACGGCTCATACTCTGTCCTAATCCTCCTCGACCTCTCAGCTGCCTTCGACTGTGGACCACCCCCTTCTCCTCAACACGCTATCTGACCTTGGCTTCACAGACTCCGTCCTCTCCTGGTTCTCCTCTTATCTCTCCGGTCGTTCATTCTCATTCTCTTTTACAGTCTCCTCCTCCCCCTCCCATCCCCTTACTGTGGGCATTACCCAAGGTTCAGTGCTTGGTCCTCTTCTGTTCTCGATCTACACGCACTCCCATGGTGACCTCATTCGCTCCCATGGCTTCAACTATCACCTCTACGCTGATGACACCCAGATCTACATCTCTGTCCCTGCTCTCTCCCGCTCCCTCCAGGCTCGCATCTCCTCCTGTTATCAGGGCATCTCCATCTGGATGTCTGCCAGCCACCTAAAACTCAACATGTCCAAGGCTGAACTCCTTGTCTTCCCTCCCAAACCCTGCCCTCTCCCTGACTTTCCCATCTCTGTTGACGGCACTACCATCCTTCCTGTCTCACAAGCCCGCAACCTTGGTGTCATCCTCGACTCCGCTCTCTCATTCACCCCTCACATCCAAGCCGTCACCAAATCCTGCCGGTCTCAGCTCCGCAACGTTGCCAAGATCTGCCCTTTCCTCTCCATCCAAACCGCTACCCTGCTCGTTCAAGCTCTCATCCTATCCCGTCTGGACTACTGCATCAGCCTTCTCTCTGATCTTCCATCCTCGTGTCTCTCCCCACTTCAATCCATACTTCACGCCGCTGCCCGGATTGTCTTGTCCAGAAACGCTATAGGCAGGTTACTCTTCTCCTCAAAAATCTCCGGTGGCTGCCAGTCAATCTGTGCATCAGGCAGAAACTCCTCACCCTGGGCTTCAAGGCTCTCCATCACCTCGCCCCCTCCTACCTCACCTCCCTTCTCTCCTTCTACAGCCCAACCCGCACCCTCCGCTCCTCTGCCGCTAATCGCCTCACCATACCTCGTTCTCGCCTGTCCCACCATCGACCCCCGGTCCATGTCATCCCCCGGGCCTGGAATGCCCTCCCTCTGCCCATCCACTCTCTTCCTCCCTTCAAGGCCCTACTGAGAGCTCACCACCACCAGGAGGCCTTCCCAGACTGAACTCCTTCTTTCCTCTCCTCCTCGTCCCCCTCTCCACCCCCCATCTTACCTCCTTCCCTTCACCACAGCACCTGTATATATGTATATATATGTACATATTTATTACTCTATTTATTTATTTATTTATTTATTTTACCTGTACATATCTATTCTATTCATTTTATTTTGTTAGTATGTTTGGTTTTGTTCTCTGTCTCCCCCTTTTAGACTGTGAGCCCACTGTTGGGTAGGGACTGTTTCTATATGTTGCCAACTTGTACTTTCCAAGCGCTTAGTATAGTGCTCTGCACACAGTAAGCGCTCAATAAATACGATTGATTGATTGATTGATCTGCCACCCCCTGAGCCACGAGGTCATCATGGACCGAGGAGCCTGTGGGAAGATGGCCCCCGCCTCATGGCTCAGCGGGGACCTGTTTGGGGAGAGGTACACCGCAGAGACATTACCACTGAGCTTCTGTGGCTCTAACGTGATCCAGCAGGTTTTCTGTGAGGTCCCTTCCTACTGATGATCTCCTGTTCGGAAACGCAGGTTGTCATCAATGCCAGCGTGGTCACTGGAATTAGCTTGGCTTTCATCTCCTTCATTTCAGTCGTCGTCTAGTACATGCACACTTCCTGGCTGTGCTGAGGATGCCGATTGCTGAGGGCCGGGCCAAAGCCTTCTCCACCTGCTTGCCCCTCCTCGTCGTGGTGACTTTGTTTGTAGAGAACGGAACCTTCGCCTAACTCAAGCCCGTGTCTGACTCCCCCTCAGCCCTGGACCTGCTGGTGACCGGGTTCTGTATTGTGGTGACCCCCACTTTAAACCCCTCATCTACATAATGAGGAACGGAGACATGAAGACTACACTGAGGAGACTGATAGCAGGGACATGACTCTAAAATGGCGGTAGAACATTCTTCTCCCTGAGTTCAAAGGCCCATCTAGCCTGGGCGATTCAGGGTCCCTACCCCTTGTTCCCCACCCGGTCACACGGGAACTACTGGTGACCATGGAGTCCCCCACCGAGAAAAATGGACAGACAGATGCTGAGACCTCAAGTTCCAGGACCACCATGCCCGAATAGATCATAATGCCAGCCATCTATAGGCAGTGTAGCCATGGAGATTGTCAATTTGTTTGTAGCATTTGTAAAGCGATTATCATCAATCAATCAATGGAGTGTTTACTATGTGCAGAGCCCTGTACGAAACTGTTGGGTGAGTACAATGTAACAGAATCGGTAGATACGTTCCCATTATGTGCTGGGCACTGTACTAAGCGCTGGGGTAGATACGAGACGATCGGGTTATACCCAGTCCCTGTCCCACACGGGGCTCACAGTCCATTACATAGATGAGGTAACTGAGGCAAAGAGAAGTGAAGCGACTTGCCCAAGGTCACACAGCAGGTACATAGCAGAGCAGGGATGAGTCCTCTTCTGACTCACAAGCCCGTGCTGTTTCCATTAGGCCGACCCACTATATTAGCGTTAACTGGGACCAGACCAAGATCTGGTGTGAAAATGAGCTGACTTTTAATAATCAGTCAGTTAGTCAGTAAATCGTATTAACTGATTGTTTACTGTGTGCAGGACACTATATTAAGTGCTTGCGAGAGTACGGTACAACAATATAATAGACACATTCCCTGACCACAGCAGGTTTACGTTCTCGAGGGGTAGAAGTATATTAATAGGCATAAATGACAGATATTGACTTAGCGCTGTGGGGCTGGGACGGGGGGATGAATACAGGGAGCAAATCAGGTTGACGCAGAAGGGAGTGGGAGAAGTGGGGAAGCAGCGTGGCTCAGTGGAAAGAGCCCGGGCTTTGGAGTCAGAGGTCGTGGGTTCAAATCCCGGCTCTGCCACTTGTCAGCTGTGCGTCTTGGGCAAGTCACTTAACTTCTCTGGGCCTCAGTTCCCTCATCTGTAAAATGGGGATGAACACTGTGAGCCCCACGTAGGACAACCTGATTACCTTGTATCTACTCCAGCACTTAGAACAGTGCTTTGCACATAGTAAGCGCTTAACAAATACAAAAAAAGAAGAAGAAAGGAGGACTGTAACGGGAGATAGAACACCGTAAGAGAAAACTAGGAAAGCCAATAGCCAATAGCCAATAGCCATGGCACCCAACTGGACGTTGGGGTTTTGGTGATGTTAGACAAGGGGACAGAGAAACTGTGAGGGTGGTCAACAGGCTCACCCATGGGTCCTAGGACCAGAGCAGCCAGAAACCAGGCTGTCCAGTACAAAACCAGATTCATGGTCAATCAAGCACTCAGTAAATACGATTGAATGAATGAATCAGTCAATCAATCAATTGTATTTACTGAACACTTACTATGTGGATAGCACTGCCCTGAGCCCTTGGGAGAGTATAATACAGCTGAGCTGGTGGACACGTTTCCTGCCTAAGAGTTTACAATCTAGTGGGGGAGACAGACGTTAATATACATAAATAAATTATGGATATGGACATAAATGCTGTGAGGCTAAGGGAGGGGTGAAGAAATGTTGCAAATCCACGTACCAGGGTGACACGGAAGGGAGTGGGAGAAGAGGCAATGAGGGATTAGGTGACAAGGAAGGGAATGGGGGAAGAGGAAATGAGGGATTAATCAGAAAAGACCTCTTGGAGGAATTTTGTATAAGGCTATGAAGGTGGGGAGAGTGAGAGCCCAGAGTAGGATCGCACAAGAAGTCATTAGACCAGAGTTTCGTTCGTTATCGAAATTTTTCTACATTATAAATTCATTGTGAGCGGTGAATATGTCTGCTTATTGTTGTATGCTCCCAAGCACTTACTACAGGGTTTTCCACGCAGCAAGCACTAAACAAGACAGTTGAATGAATTTGTGACCATGGGCAGTCACATGGATGAGGGCGGTAACATTAGTGGTACAATCTGAGCCCTGCTGAACCTCGGTGATAACGTCACTTTTGGGACTCCTGAGTTTTCCAGGTAACAGGTCTCTCAGTGCGAGCAGGGGGTTGGTTCTCCTTGGGGAACTCCCTCTCCCCTTCCCGCCCAGAACTGCGACTGCTGTCTCCGTGGAGCCCGGAGCACTGGTTTTATGCAAGTCTCTTTCCCGTCACAGCCACAAACCCGCATGGGGAGACGAAGAGGAGGAATTCAACATCCCCAACCCTGGACAGCCTCGGTGAGTCCAAGTCAGTCGCTCAATCCATCCATCATAGTTACTGAGTGCAGAGCACTGCACCAATGCAATTGAGTCGTTAGACAGGATCTGTGCGCACATGGAGCTTACAATTGACTGAGTGCAAGAGAAGGACAAAAGACAATAAAGCTGAGACTAGACTAGCCTCGAAGCCCTCTGAGGAGTCTTCTTCACCTGACTGCCTCACCTCGTCGTTCTCACCATCTTCCTCTTGACTGGAGCCGTTGCCTACCTCAAGCCCGTGTCTGACTCCACCTCGACTCTGGACCTGCTGGTACCAGTCTGTGTTCTACGTCACGTAGCCCTCTGCCCTGAACCCCCTCATCTACAGCCTGAAGAACCGGGACATGAAGGCCACCCTGGGGAGGGTCCTACCGGGGCATACATTCCTCCAGAATAAAGATGCCCTATTTTTGACCTGACATTCGTCCCCAGAATATTCCAACCCCCTGGTTGTGAACTGCACTGCACAGTGTTGTTGTTTCTCCTTCCCTGGTGATCAGCCAATCAGTGGTATTTATTGAGCGCTTACTCTGTACAGTACACTGGAGTAAGCATTTGGCAGAGTCCAACACAACAGAATTGGCAGAGACGTTCCCCTCCCACAAGGAGCTTACAGTCTTGACCACTCTTTGCTACCCTATCTCCCTTCCCTTGACTTCCCAGATTCCATATCCTTCCCTGACTAAATTGCTATTTATACAGTATCATAACGGACATTACGTTTACAGCTGATGCATCTGATGTCCACTACAGATCACTCTCCCCAAATTCACAGCCTTATTAAAGGCACATCTCCTCTAAGAGGTCTTCCCTGACCAAACCCTAATTTATTCTCCTTCTCCCTTCCGCGTCACCCTTGCACTTGGATTCTCTCCCTTTATTCACACCTCCCTCAGCCCCATAGCACTTATGTCCATATCCACAATTTATTTATTTATATTTATTTCTGTCTTCCCCACTATTCCGTAATCTCACTGTAGGCAGAGAACGCGTCTACCGACTCTATTATATTGTACTGTCTCAAGGGCTTAGTACAGCTTTCTGCTCACAGTAAGCACCCAATAAATACCACTGAATGATTGATTGGCTAATACGTTCCCGGGTGACGTTCCATGCAATATTTTAACATTAAGTGGCTAGCCTCCTTTTCTCCAGCTGCTCTCCCAGAATTGATTCCCAGTGCTTGGTAATATTGTAATATAGTACCTGGGGTGGTTAGGGTATGTGGGCTTCCCCTGCCTCCACCCAGCCTATTTATTCACCGTCCCTTCTGGGTTTCCTGGGCTCTTTGTTCAATACCTCCAACTACTTGGATACTTACCCTACCCCAGCCCCATAGCACTTATGTCTAAATCCTTACATTCTGTTGCTTCCTGTCTTTAATTCACTCGAATGTCTGCCTCCCCCATAATATTGCAAGTCCCTTGTTTAACAAGCCTAGTGTTTTCTCCAAGGGCTTAGAAGAGAGCTATGGTAGTGCTCACCAAATGGAGAAGCAGAACAGCCTAGCGCAAATACCCCGAATCTGGGAGTCAGAGGACCTGGGTTCTAATCCCCACTCAACCACTTGTCTGCTCTGTGACCTTGGTCAATTAACTTCTCTGAGGTTAGGATTCCTCATCTGTAAAATGGGGATGAAGACTGTGAGCCCCAAGTGAGAGAAGGCTGTGTCCAACCTTACACAGTGCTTGGCACATAGTAAGTGTTTAACAAATGCCATTATTATTATTATTATTATTATTGTTATTATTGTTATTATTATTATTATTACTATCATTATTGTGTTCAATGAATAAGAGGATAAAAACACAGAGAGAGGAAAGGGTTGGTTAAGGGGGGGATCCTAGATCATAAGGAGGGAATCAAAAAGATACTTTTGATCACAAAAATGATTCCAGATGACAGAAAAGTAGTCCCTGAGAGGACATCTTAGAATCTATGAAAAGATGGTACTGGTAAAAAGAAATCATACCAGCGTCCTCCATTTTAGGCCTTCAATCATCAATCATTAGATATCACCATCAGTGGTGTTTATTGAGCACGTACGGTGCAGAGCACTGTACTGAGCCTTTGACAGAGTACAGTATGCCACATGATCAGCTTGGCATAGTGTATACAGCATGCTGCTGGGGTCATGGGTTCTAATCCCAGCTCCGCCATCTGTCTGCTGTGTAACCTTGGGCAAGTCACTTCACTTCTTTATGCCTCAGCTACCTCCTTTGTAAAATGGGTACCGAGACCGTGAGTTCCACGTGGAACAGGGACTGTGTCCAACCCAATTTACTTGTATCCGCCCCAGCGCTTAGTATAGTTCTTGGCACATAGCAAGTGCTTAACAAATACCATTATTATTATTATTTTCATTGCAGCATAACTGAGTTGGTAGACACCTTCTCTACTCACAAGAAGCAAAATGTCTAGAGAGAGACAAGAATTAGTCTAAACAAATAATTTATAACATACAATTCATAATTTATACATATGAAGTTCTGTGGGGTTGAGAGTAGCTTGATTATCCTCATGGCGAAGCCAGGATGATTCATTCATTCATTCAATCGTATTTGACAACACAGTAGATTCTGGGGGCTTTCAGTCGCTCAGAACAAAAAAGGAATCCTGGTTTCTCCAAAGGGAACAGAGAGGCCACGTGTGAAGGATTATAAATTTCCACTCGAGAAGAGCGCAGAATATTTAAGACACCATTTTTGGGAACTCCTCAACAACAGAGTGATGTCTCCTCCCGGGTGCAATCGGCAATCAATCAGTGCGATTTTTTGAGCCCTTAATGTGTGCAGGGCACTGGACTAAGCGCTCTTGAGTGTACAATATAACAGAGTTGGGAGATACGTTCCCTGGCCACATTGAGCATACAGTCGAGACGTGGGGGACCGACTTTAATTAATCCATCAGTGGTATTTTCTGAACGCTTTCTGTATGCAGACCTCTGTACTAAGCACTCGGCCGAGTGAATTATAACAAAGTTGGGAGACAAGTTCCCTGACTACAACGAGCTTGACGACTAGAGAGGGAGGGGCTGGACAGCAAAAAGAGGACGCTTTTTTAAGTCAGGGGGAAATGTGATAAGAAATCGACTGTTTCCATCCATTGGTAAATGCCAGTGTGCGTCAGAAAATCCATCTCAGTAACCTTACAGCTGTTTCATTGTTCATGTGAGGTCTTGCCTGATCCTTGTCTTGCACTATCTTGATAAGCGCTTACTTTACTCCAAGCACAGGTCTAGACTCTAGGCTAGATACAAGATTGAACAGAGTCCATGTCCCACATTTCCCACAGTGTAAATTGGAGGGAGAAGAGGTACTTTTTTATAGGTAATTGTTAAGCATTTAGTGTGTGCCTTGTAATAATAATAACAATAATAATAATTATGACATTGGTTATGCACTTACTATGTGCCAGGCACTTTACTAAGCGCTGGAACTTTTCTTAGTGCTGGAGTTGATACAAGACTGGACATAGCCTATGTCCCACATGGAGCTCACACTCTAAGTGGAATGGAGAACCGGTATTTTTTATGGATACTGTTGAGCACTTAGTGCCTAGTACTGTTCTAAGCGCTGGGGGAGATACAATATAATAATAATAATGATAATGGTATTCGTTAAGCACTTACTATATGCCAAGCATTTTTAAGCACTAGGGTAGATGCAAGGTAATCAAGTTGTCCGAAGTGGGGATGACAGTCTTAATCCCCATTTTACAAATGAGGTAACTGAGGGACAGAGAAGTTAAGTGGCTTCCCCAAGATCACACAGCAGACAGGTTGCTGATTCCCCAGCCTGTGCTCTTTCCACTAAGCCATGCTGCTTCTCTAATAATCAGACTGGACATGGACCCTCTCTCACATTGGGCTCGCAGTTTACGTAACAGGGAAAAAAAGTAATCACTATTTGCAAATGAAGGAACTGAGGGCAGATAAGTTATGTAACTGTCCCAAGGCCTCACAGCAGGTCACACTGCAAGCTAGTGGCATAGCTATAATTAAAACTCTGTCTCTTGGTCTAGGTATCTCCTTGACTTTTGTTTGGTCTCTGTGCTTCTGTCTCCCTATCTCGATTTCTCTGCGTCTGCCTGAATTTAAGTCACCCTGCTGCTTCGTGTTTGTGTTTATTTGGGAGAGGAGATTGGTAGTCTGTCAGATATGAAGGGAGAGGGCGTTCCAAGGCAGATAGGCTAGTGTGAATTCTTAAATAAGAAGAGTTGCAATATCTCAATCCTCACAAACATTTAAGAACAGGAAACGTTCCCGGGAGAATAAATCGGTTTGAGTCCCTGCCTTCATTCCAGGTCCGAGGCAGAAGAAATAGGAATCTGAGAGGTCAGATGCAAACTAACAATTTCATTTTTCCTATGTTTTTCTCGGAGTGATACTCAATTGCTTTCTTTGTACCCTCAAGCAGTTGTCAGACCACATGGCCAATCACACAGTTGTGACGGAATTCCTCCTGCTGGGTTTCTCGGAGGTTCGGGAGCTGCAGCTGGTCCAGGCCACGCTGTTCCTCCTGGTCTACTTGGCGGCCCTGATAGGGAATCGTCGCCGTCACCGCCCTCAACCAGAGCCTCCAGCTCCCCATGTACAACTTCCTCAGGAACCTGTTTGTCCTCGACCTCTGCAACATCTCTGTCACCGTCCTTCAATCCATCCACAACTCCCTGATCAGCAGCAATTCAATCTATTTCAGAAGCTATGTGGCCCAGGTCTTTGGGCCTACGACAACTACGGCGCCATCTGCCACCCCCTGCACTACAACTCCATCTTGAACCGAGAGGTCTGTGGAAAGATGGCCGCTTGGCTTAGCTGAGGGCTTTTCAGGACTATGTACTCTGCCGGGATGTTCACATTAAGCTTCTGTGAGTCCAACATGATCCAACAATTCTTCTGCAACATCCCCTCCTTACTGAAGATCTGTCGTTGACATCTGCGTGGCTTTGGGTACCGGCTTTAGTTTCATCTCCTTTGTCTCCGTTGTCGTCTTCTATCTCTGCATCTTCTAGGCCGTGCTGAGGTTCCCGTACACCGAAAGTCAGACCAAAGCCTTCTCCACCTGCCTGCCCCACCTCGCCGTCATCACCCTTTTTCTCTCGACCGGAAGCTTCGACTACCTCAAACCCATGTCAGATTTCCCCTCAACGCCGGAACTGCTTGTTTCAGTGTTCTACACCGTGGTGACCCCCACCCTGAAACCCTTCATTCACAACCTGAGGAACAGGGCCATGAAGGCCGCCCTGAGGAGTGTTTGTAGCTGAAACTCATTTCTCCTGTCTGCTCCCCGCTCTGCTTCGACTCTGAAATTGGCTGTGTACCCCTTTAGGACTTTGATGTTCACCCCAGCCCCACGATACTCGTGTAAATAGTCTCATGATCTACTAAGTCCCCTAATCGTGATCTACTTTAATGTCTGTTTCCCCCTGTAGACTGTAAGCTTCTTGAGGGAAAGTATCTTGTCTACTAACTCCGTTGTTTTGTACTGCAGGTTCTTGAGGAGTGGGAAGACATGAACTGAACGTTTTTGTTAAAACAAACAGAAAGGGCTTAATGAATAAACTAGTTAACTGGTTGATCCCCAAACCTCTCCGTTACCACACACACAGAGACACTCACACACACTTCTAACTTTGCCCCTTTTTCCTCTCCTTCCCTCCTGCACCGAAACTCACCTACTCGGTCTCAAGGCTGGGATTAGGCCTTCTCCTGTCCGTGAGTGCTGCTTGATGGAGATCTCTGGGAACAATGAAGGCTCAAAAGCATCCCGGGCCCATTTGAGACTGTTCGGTACTCCCCACCCCCGCCCCCCAAAGATTTTCACTCAGAAAAAGAAGCTGCTATCCCTTGGGGTCTTGAGCACGAGACCCATTTAGGGTGCTGAGAGAAGCTAAGGTCTCACCGGCTGTATCCTGTGCAGCAATGACCCACACTCCCCATGGATTGATTGGGAGTTTCCCCGTGAGAATTCCCTCTGCGTCCTGCTCAGCCAACATACTTAGGCACAGGCTGCTTGGCCTAATGGATAGAGAACAGGCCTGGGAGTCAGAAGTACCTGGGTTATCATCCCGACTCCGCCACATGCATGCTGTGTGACCTGGGGCAAGTCATTTTAATTCTCAATGCCTAAATTCCATCATCTGTGAAACGCAGATTAAGACTTTGAGTCCTATGTAGGGCAGGGGCTGTATCCAACTGGATTATCTTGTGTTTACCACAGCGCTTAGAACAGAGTCTGGCACACAGTAACCACTTAACAAGTACCATTTATTATTATTATTATTATCATCAATAATAATAACAATAATAACGACATTTATTAAGCGCTATGTGCACTGTTCTAAGCCCTGGGGAGGTTACAAGGTGATCAGGTTGACCAGCGGGGGGCTCACAATCAATCCGCATTTTCCAGATGAGGTAACTGAGTCACATACAAGTTAAATGACTTGCCCAAAGTCACAGAGCTGACAGTTGGTGGAGCCCGATTTGAACCTATGACCACGGACTCCAAAGCCATTGCACTGAGCCACGTTGCTTCAATGATAGTAATAGTATTTGCTAAAGGCTTCCTCTGTGACTAGCAGAATGTATCCGTTAAATTGCTAAATTGTACGCTCTCAAGCGTTTAGTACAGTACTCTGCACACAGTAAGCACTCACCAAATTCGATGGACTTACTGTTCTAAACCCTGTTCTAAACATTTCTCCATTTTATAGATCAGGGAAATGAGGCAGAGCAAAGTTATATGACTTGCCCAGGTTCATACAGCAGGGATTAGAAGCCAGGTCCTTTGACTCCCAGGTCCATGCTCTAGCCACAAAATCATTCTACCCCCTTGCTTTATGCCACAAAGCCAAAGATCTGTAGACGATTGTCAGAGTTAGCATTTCTGGAGCTACTGAGAATTCGTTGCTCTTACATTACTCAGACATTTTCAGGATTTCTTCCTACCCCTTGCACCCCACAAAGCACCCCATGTGGTAGCTGTACAGAAGGTACCTGTCTTCTGTAGCGAAGTAGTGTGGTTTTCAAAGAGTACGGACTTGGGAGTCAGAGATCACAGGTTCTAATCCTGACTCCACCATTTGTCAGCTGTGTGACTTTGAGCCAGTCAGTTAACTTCTCTGTGACCCAGTTACCTTATATGTAAAATGAGGATTAAGACTGTGAACCCCAAGTGACACAACTTGATTACCTTGTATCTTTCCCAGTGCTAAGAACAGTATTTGGTACATAGTAAGCACTTAACAAATTCCATAATAATTATTATTATTACTATTAAAGAGGGTGCCTGTGCCATCTTATCTGTGCCACTCTGAGACAACCAGAGAAGCAGCACGGCAGAGCACAGAACAGAGTTGGCAGAAACGTTTCCTGCCCACAATCAATCAACAGTATTGATTGAGCACTTACTGTTTTCAGAGTACTGTATTAAGCGCTCGGGAGAGTCCAAAGAACAGAGTTGGTAGACCCGTACCCTGCCCACAGTGAGCTTACAGTCTTGAAGTGGAAACAGGCATTAAAATAGTCACACAATCAATGGTATTTACTGAGTTTTTACTTTGTGCAGAGCACTGTGCTAAGCACTCAGGACAGTCCACTAGAACAGAGTTGGAAGTTGCCCAAAATGGGTTTATAGTCTATAGGGTCTACCGAAAGGGGTAATTCCACTGACGGACACAACCCCTGCCTTCCAGGAGCTGACAGTCTAGTGTCATTGACAAAGGTCTTTGGGGAGAGATTCAAGGGATTTTGTTTTTCATCTCTTCCTCTTCCATTTGCTTCCTGGTCTGGAACCCTCCGAACCATTTATCGAGGTGAGAGGATGTGGTCAGAAAGAGGGAAAGGTTGGAGCTAGGAAGAAGGCCCACTTGCATCGCTGGGCGTGAGTGATCAGTCTCTCTGAGATTGAAAACTGGTGATGGGCAGGGTACATTGCCTCCTAATTCCGTTGTATTGTAGTCTCCCGAGTTCTAAATACTGCGTTCTGCATATATTCATTTATTTCTTCATTCATTCAATCAATTTATTGAGTGCAGAATGCTGGACTAAGCACTTGGAAAGTGCCATACAACAATAGAGACAAATCCCTGCACAGAGAGGGATTACAGTTTAGATGGGGAGATAGACATTATTATAAATGAATAAATTAAAAGTATGTACATAGATTACAGATATTTAATTGTAAGAATTGTAAGAGCTCAGTAAATACTATTAATGGATTGATTAAAGCGGGGGAAAGACTGAGAGTAAGTTCTCAAAAAATACCACCGTTGGATTAGCTGCCAGTAGAGAAGGTGGACAAGGAACATGGACCATAACGAACCGAGGATTCTGACTATCCTGATGCTTGGAGATCCCCAAATCCAGCTTTCATCTGATGGATTAATATATGTACGTCCCGTGATTGGAGTGAGACCTGATTCTGTAGGCTGTTACCTTAGAGATCAGAGGCCTGGTCTCCTGAGATCCTCCTGGTCTGAAACCCCAGGGGTTAGAGAATCCCAATCCAGACAGGGCACGGAGCCAGTCTCCTAAGCACCGCGAAACACGGCAGCTAAGGGAGGAACGATAGCTTTATAGGGGAGAGACGGTATGGTTCTGAAGCACCTTTCCACCTTGAAGTGGGAGGAAAGGGAAGGAACTGGGAGATGTTCTCTTTCTGACACTTTCCTCAGGCAGCTGCGACCCCATCGAGAAGCGTAGGGGAGACCCCGCAGCTAGAAACCCCAGACCCCCAGGTTAGTCCGGCGCCCTGATGGGAGGGTGTGGGGGTCTGAGAAGCAGCGTCTGTCAACTGTGCATGTTACCCCCCGCCTCAAAAATCTCCAGTGGCTGCCAGTCAACCTATACATCAGGCAAAAACTCCTCATTCTCGGCTTCAAGGCTCTCCATCACCGCGCCCCTCATCACACCTCCCTTCTTTCCTTCTATAGCCCAGCCCGCACCCTCCGCTCCTCTGCCGCTTACCTCCTCACTGTGCCTCGTTCTCGCCTGTCCCGCCGTCGACCCCCGGTCCACGTCCTCCCCTGGCCTGAAATGCCCTCCCTCTGCATATCGGCCAAGCTAGCTCTCTTCCTCCCTTCAAAGCCCTACTGAGAGCTCACCTCCTCCAGGAGGCCTTCTCAGATTGGGCCCCTTCCTTTCTCTCCCTCTCCCCATCCCCCCGCCCTACTTCCTTCCCCTCCCCATAGCACCTGCACATAAATCTGTACAGATTTATTACTCTATTTATTTTACTTGTACATATTTACTATTCTATTTATTTTGTCAATGATGTGCATCTAGCTTTAATTCTATTTATTCCGATGACTTGACACATGTCCACTTGTTTTGTTTTGTTGTCTGATTCCCTCTTCTAGACTGTGAGCCCATTGCTGGGCAGGGACCGTCTCTATATGTTGCCGACTTGTACTTTCCAAGTGCTAGGACAGTACTCTGCACACAGTAAGCGCTCAATAAATACAATTCAATGAATGAATGAACTGTGTAATCTTAGGCAAGTCGCTCATTGTGGGCAGAAAATGTGTCTATTTTTATACAGTATGCTACCAAGTGCTTAGTACAATTCTCTGCCCATGATAAACGCTCATAGTGATAAGTGATATTTGTTAAGCGCTTACTATATGCCAAGCACTGTTCTAAGCGCTGGGAGAGATACAAGGTTGTTCCACGTGGGGCTCACAGTCTTAATCACCATTATCCAAATAAGGTAACCGAGGCACAGAGAAGTTAAGTGGCTTGCCCAGAGTCACACAGCCGACAAGTGGCGGATCCGGCATTAGAACCCATGACCTCTGACTCCCAAGCACGTGCTCTTTCCACTAAGCCATGCTGCTTTTCTGCTATTGAAAGAATGAATGAATGAATGGGCCTCAGTTTCCTTAGCTGTCGAATGAGGATGAAATGCCCGTCTTCTTTCCCTCTTAGGCCATGAACCCTGTGTGAAACAGGGACTGAGTCTGACCTGATTATATTGCACTTGGCACACAGCAAGTGCTCAACAGGTACCACAATCATTATCATTATTATCATTACCATGATTATTATTGTCACTATCATTATTATTAATCAGTACCACAACGAGGAGTCTTTCAGGAGAAGACGGAATCCACATCTATTCAAGAAACATATTCTGATGCCTCGCTAAGAAGAGATTCCCCAAACCTGATATTCTGCTGGAGCCAAGTGGGAACAGGTGGATTTCTGCTTTCCCCAAGTGCAGTGAGAGTCACAGGATCCTGCTGATTTTTCCCACGCTGGGACACTCCACTGTGGGATTCCCCCCCCCCCCCCCCATCCCAACCACGGAGTCCAGCTCTCCTGGAACAGAACCTGGTCCCAATGACGCTAGGACAATGGGTAAGTGTGGACTTCTCTGGCCTGATTTTGAGGGGCAGAAGGGAGGTGATTCTGTGATGGATCCAGACTTCTGGATATGCCATAGACATAGAGTGTCCCAGGACTAGGAAAGCCCAGTCTGAAAAATAGAACTGACTCCAATCAATCAATCGATCGATGGGATTTATGGAGCACTTGTTGTGTGCAGAGCACTCGTCTAAGCACTCAGTACAATAAGGCTGCAGTGATAGTTCGAATATGCCCAGTCGTAATCCAGGGTGCTTGAGGCTGAAATTGAATTTTTCAGGATTCTTTGGTGGATGGGGAAGATTCAGAGCTTCGGGAGAGAAGTTCAGCAGTTTCAGCCGTTTTATCCTTTACTTCCTTCTCCTCCTCTTTCTGTTCCTTCACCTTGTTTTCATCCTTCTTCTCCACCTCCTCCTTTTCCTCGTCTTTTTCTTTCCTCCTTTTCTTTCCTCCTTTTCTTTCCTCCTTTTCCTTCCTTCTTTCTTTCTTACTTACTTTCTTTCTTTCTTTTTCTTTCTTTCTTTTTCTTTCTTTCTTTCTTTCTTTCTTTCTTTCTTTCTTTCTTTCTTTCTTTCTTTCTTTCTTTCTTTCTTTCTTTCTTTCTTCCTTTCTTTATTTCTTTCTCCTTCTCCCTCTTCCCTGCTCCTTCACCTCCTCCTCTTCTTTCTCCTCCTTCTCCGCTTCCTCCTCTTCCCCCTCTTCCTCTCCATTCCCCCCTCCTTCGTTATCTCCTTCACATCTCCGTCCTCTTCCTTATTTTCCTCCTTCTCCTTCTCTTCCTTCATCTTTTCATTCCCTCCCTCCTTCTCCTCCTCCAATCTACATTTGGACAGGACAAGAAATTACTGGAAATCTCTTGATTTCGGGTGTGTGTGTGTGTGTGTGTGTGTGTGTGTGTGTGTGTTTGTGTGTGTGTGTGTGTGTGTGTATGTTTATGTTTGACAGGGATGGTATGATTGTGTGTTGGTAAGACCGTGTTGTGATCGGGGTGTGTTTGAAGCAGGTGTGAGGGGTGTATGCTTGTTTATGTGTGACAGTGGTATGAGGTGCATGTGTGTATGTTGCATATGTGTGCATATAACAATAATCTGAGGGTTGCGTGTGTGTGCGAGAGAGAGAAGAGAGAGAGACAGAAAGAGAGAGAGCGGGAGGGAGGTGGGAGGGAGCAGTGATACACGGTGCTGCCATGTCTGTCTACAAATGCACTGGAGTTTAATCTGGTCAGGGATCAAGGCAGGGTCAGTGGCCGACGGTCCCCATCTCCTGTCCGAGTTGCCAACGGACTAGTGTCCTTGTCCCACCCTGCTCCCGACAGACCCCGCACCTCCCTCAGCCCCAACAACACCGGAAATCTTCCCCCTCCTGGGATGGATTTCCCCTCAGGGATGGGTGAGGGAAGGACCGAACAGAGTTAGCGGAAAAGCCAGAACCCTGGAGTCTAGGGTGAGGGCTGGGCCCAGAGTCCCAGGTCTGTGCTTGTAGCTAATAATGATAATGACGATGATGATGATGATGATGATGATGATGGTATTTGTATTGTATTGATTTGTATTGTATTGATGATGATGGTATTTGTTAAGCGCTTACTTACATCCCAGACTCACTGTATCCCTCTCCTTTCCCAGACCGCCACAGTGCTGGATCAGTGCTGCATTCATTCATTCGTTTATTCAACCGTATTTATTGAGTGCATACTTCGTGGGGAGCACTATATTAACCGCTTGGGAGAGGAAAATACAACAATAAACAGGGATTCCCTGCCCGCAATGAGCTTACAGTCTAGAGATAGCTGGGGTATCGGCTAAGTGCTTACTGCTTACCAAGCACTATATTAAGTGCTGGACTAGATACAAGATCACCAGATTAGACACAGTCCCTGTCCCATATGGAACACATAGGCAAAGGGGGAGGGAGAACAAAGATGGAATCCTCATTTTACAGATGAGGAAACTGAGACACAGAGAAATTAAGTAACGCATCCCACCTCTGCTAATTGCCTGCTGTGTGACCTTGGGCAAGTCACCGAACTTCACTGGGCTTCAGTTTTCTCATTGGTAAAATTCCTACTCAATACCTGTTCTTCCTACTGAAATTTTGAGCCCCGTGTTGGACAGGGACTGTGTCCAACCTGAGTGTAGCAGCATACTCTAGTGGATAGAGTATGGGGCTGGGACTCAGATGGATGTGGGTTCTAATTCTGGCTCTGCCATTGTCTACATTGTCTGCTGTGTGACCTTGGGTAATTCATTTAGATTCTCTGGGCCTCAGTTATCTGTAACTGAGATAATTGCAACTGAGATACCTTATCTGTAAAATGGGGATTTAGACTGTTAGCCCAATATGGGACAGGGACTGTGTCCTCCCTAATTATCTTGTACTTACCCTAGTGCTTAGTACAGTGCTTGGCACATAGTAAGCACTTAACAAATACTATTATTATTATTATTATTATTATTATTATTATTATTATTATTATTACTATTACCACCACTCCACCCCAGGGTTTAAGACAATACTTGGCACATAATAAGTGCTTAACAAATACCAGGTAATTATTACTATTTGTGCTTTCGGGTGACAAACAGTATGGCAGGATCCCCTCCCCCTTTTTTTAAATGGTATTTGTTAAGCACTTACTTTGTGCCAGGCACTGTACAAGATAATCAGGTTGGACACAGTCCACGCCCCACATGGTGCTTACCACTGATCCCCATTTTAAGGTGAAGTAACTGAGGCTCAGAGAAATTGAAGAACTTGTCCAAATTCATACATTAGATACACCTCCAAACTGGAAAC
The DNA here is from genome assembly GCF_015852505.1 of Tachyglossus aculeatus. Classification (NCBI taxonomy): domain Eukaryota; kingdom Metazoa; phylum Chordata; class Mammalia; order Monotremata; family Tachyglossidae; genus Tachyglossus; species Tachyglossus aculeatus. The sequence goes on along the minus strand of NW_024044830.1, from coordinate 3,784,539 downwards.
TCCTTCAGTCAATCAATCAATCAATGGTATTACTTGAGTTCTTACTATGTGCATAGAACTGTACTAAACTGTTGGGAAAGCACAGTGCAACAGAATTAGGAGACACAATTCCTGACTATAACGAGCTTACAGGAGTTTACAGACTAGAGAGGACAAGGAACATGTCTACCAACTCGGTTTTATTGTACTCTCCCACGAGCTTAATACTTAATACTTAATCCTCTGTTTAAGAGGATCAGTATGGTGTAGCGGATAGAGCATGGGACAGGGAGTCAGAGGGTCATGGGTTCTAATCCCTGCTCTGCCACTTGTCTGCTGTGTAACCTTGGGCAAGTCTATTCACTTCTCTGGGCCTCAGTTACCTCATCTGTAAAATGGGGATTGAGACTGTGATCCCCATGTGGGACAGGGACTGTTTCCAAACTGATTAATTGTATCTACCCCAGCGCTTAGAACAGTGCTTGCCACATAGTAAGCGTTTAACAAGCACCATTATTATCATCATCATCATCACTCTAAGTACTCAATAAATACTACTGATTGATGAATTGCCGAAATGGAGCCTGAAAAATCTCTCTTTTTTCCCAAGCAGGAGCCTACCGGTGTGCCCGAGGGCACAACCAATCTCTCTAACAGGATTAAATTCCAGCTCATGGAGTTTTCCAGGAACCGGGAGTTGCAGCTGGTCAATGACGTGCTTTTCCACCTGGTCTACCTGGCGGCCCTGACAGGGAATCTCCTCATAGTCACCGTCACCGCCCTCGACCAGCGCCTCCACACCCCCATATACTTCTTCCTCAGGAACCTGTCCGTCCTCGACCTCTGCCTCATCTCCGTCACCGTCCCCAAATCCATCCATAGCACCTTGACCGAACGTAGAGAAATCTCTCTCCCAGGATGTGTGATCCAGATCTTGTCAGTGATAATGTTCGCCTGCTCAGAGCTGTGCATCCTCACGGCAATGTCCTACGACCGCTATGCCGCCATCTGCCTCCTCCTGCGCTACAAGCCCGTCATGGACCCATGGGTCTGTGGGAAGATGGCCGCGGCCTCATGGCTGGTGGGGGTTCTGACTGGCTCCCTGAACTCTGCTGGCACTTTCTCCCTCCCCTTCCGAGGCCCCATGGACATCCAGCGGTTCTTCTGCGACGTCCCTCCCCTACTGAAGATCTCCTACTCCGAGAGTCACGTCATGGAAGATGTCACCTTGGCCTTGGGTTCCTTTCTGGGGTTCCTCTGTCTAGGGCTGATCTCTTCCTCTTACGTGCACATCATCCCGGCCGTGCTGAAGATGTCGTCTGCCGAGGGCCGGGCCAAAGCCTTCTCCACCTGCCTGCCTCATCTCGTCGTGGTGGCTTTTTTGTCTCACCTGTGATCGTCGCCCACCTTAAGCCGCTCACGGATTCCCCCTCGACCCTGGACCTACTGGTGTCCGTGTTCTACACCGTGGTGCACCCTGCCCTTAACACTTTCCTCTATAGCCTTAGGAACCGAGACATGATACCACAATCCACAATACCAACTGGAGGTAGTTGGAATACATTATGTTTTTGCAGAGATGGGAAGAGGGAGACGGCTCAATGAGATGCAGAAAGATTTTTTTTTAATTCCCAACTCTCTAAATAGGATCAACCCAATAACCACGTCTATCCTCTTTATTTATAGGCATCATATTACCACATATTCATATGGTGTTGTTACATATCTGTTTATACCCATCCTGAACACTTCTGTAAGTACGTATCTTTGACTGCAAGCTCAATTGTTTAATCAATAAATGAATCAGTGGTATTTATTGAGTTCTTCCTTGGTTTAGGACACGGTACTAAATGCTTGGGAAAGTATGATAAAAGAATTGGATAAGACTATTCCTCAAAGAGCTTGCAATTCCCTCAAACAATGCTCTTTTTTAGTGCTTGCTGTGCAGAGCACTGTACTAACCTCTTCAGAGTATACAGTAAAATACACATGATTCCTGCATATGGTAACCAATCTATCTGTACGTTATTATTATTATTGTTGTAGTTATTAAACATTCAGTCACTGGTGTTTATTGAGCACTTACGTGTTGCAAAGCGCTGTTTTAAGCATCTGGGAGAGTAGAATAGAGTAAGCAGATCACAGGGACAATGCTTGACAAAGCACAACTTGTTGATAACAAGCAGGTTGTCAAGAAAGTGACTACCATGTGTTGGCAGGAATACCTGAACAAGGTGTTGAGCTGAATTACGAAGGGCACCCTAAAAAGGAGAAACAGTTTAGCCTAGTGGAAAAAACGCAGGCCTGGGAGTTAGAGGATCTGGATTTTAATCCTGACTCTGCCATCAGTCTAGTATGTGACCTTGGACGAGTCCCTTCACTCCTCTGTGCTTCAGAGAAAAATGGGGATTAAATCCTCCTCCCTCTGACTTCTACTGTGAGCCCTGTGTCAGATAGGGACTGTGTACAACCTGATTAGTTTGTATCTATCCTTGATTTTAGGATAGTTCTTGGCACATAGTGAGTGCTTAACAAATACCATAAAACGTGTCCTTGACCTTGTGATAACGCAGCCTGGAGTGAGGTTTCGGCTTGGGACAGGTTTTTAGCTCATCAGTCAATCAATCAATAGTATGTATTTAGCACGTACTGTGAGGAGAGACCTGTACTATGTTCTTGGGAGAATATAATACAACAGAGTTGGAAAACAAATTCCCTGACCATAAGGAGCCTACAGTCTAGAGGAATTAGTCAATCAGTTGTACTTATTGAGGTCTCACTGTGTGCAGAGCACTGAACTAGTCACTTGGGAGGGTATAATACAACAGAGCTTTTAGACACATTCCCTGCCAAAATGATCTTACAGGCTAAATGAATTAATCAATCAATGACATTTATTGAGCACTTAATTTGAAGCAGCGTGGCTTAGCGGAAAGAGCAAGAGTTGGGAGTCAGAAGTCGTGGGTTCTAATACCAACTTTGCCACTTGTCAGCTGTGTGACTTTGGGGAAGTCACTTAACTTCTGCCTCAGTTACCTCATCTGTCAAATGGGGATTAAGACTGTGAGCTCCACTTGGGACAACTTGATAACCTTGTATATACCCAAGCACTTAGAGCATTCATTCACTCATTCAATCGTATTTATTGAGAGGTTACTATGTGCAGAACAATATACTTGTACAATATAAAGTACAATTCCGCAACAAACATTCCCTACCCAACAACGGGCTCACAGTCTAGAAGAACAGTGCTTGGCACATAGCAAATGCTTAACAAATGCCATCATTATCATTATCATTACTAAGCACTTTGGAGAGGACAATGCAACGGAGTTGGTAGTTATGATCTCTGACTACAACGAGCTTGCGGTCTAGAGGTGGAGAGAGTGATACGATGAAAGACAGAATCTCTTAAAAATAAGAGGACATTCATCCACCCAAAATTTTCCGCAAAGCAGACTTCATGTCTTTGTTCCTCAGGCTGTAGATTAGGGGATTCACTGCTGGAGGCACTACAGCATAGAACACCGACAGAAGCAGGTCAAGGACGGGAGGACCTTTTGGATTGAGATAGGTGAAGCCACCCGTGGAGGCAAAGAAAGTTACTACGGCGAGGTGGGGCAGGCAGGTGGAGAAGTATTTCGCCCGGCCCTCGGCGGCCGGCATCCTCAGCTTATCCCGGAAGACGTGCACATACGAGACGACGATGGAGGCTAAACAGAGGAAGGCGAGGCTAACAACGGGGATTGTGAACACGACTTCTAAGACAATCACACTGGGGTCAGAGAGCACCAGGAGCTGGGGGACTTCGCAGAAGAACTGGAGTATCGTGTTAGATCTGCAGAAGAGGACGGAGAAGATGGTGGCTGTGTGCATGAGGCCGGAGAGGCCCCCGACGAGCCAGGTGGTGGCCATCATATTCCCACAGGCCCTTCGGTCCATGATGACCTCATAGCGCAGGGGGAGACAGATGGCCACGTAGCGATCATAGGACATCGCCGTGAGGAATGCCACCTCAGCGGATGCCAACGACATAAAGAAAAACACTTGTGTAATACAGCCCAAAAAGGAAATGGAGCGGTTCTGGGTAAAGGAGTTGAAGATATATTCAGGGATTGTGAAGAAGATGTAGCAGAAGTCGAGGACGGATAGGTTCCCGAGGGAGTACATGAGGGTGTGGAGTTGCTGGTCGAGGCTGGTGACGGAGACGATGAGGAGAGTCCCCGTCCGGACCGCCGGTAGACCAGGAGGACCAGCGAGGACTGGTCCAGCTACAGCTCCAGACCCTCCGAGAAAACCAGCAGGAGAAATTCCCTCAACGCCGTCCGATTGGCCAGGGCCGTCTCATCAGTGCCCTGAAAGAAAAATGGAATGGATCGGCACGGTTGAACGGTCTCGTCGGTAGCTAGCAAAATACATACTCGATCCCTGCCAAATCAGTTGATCAGGGTCGTCAGTCAATCACTCATATTTGTGGAGCGCTTACTGCACGCAGAGCAGTGTACTAAGTGCTTGAGAGAGTATCCAAAAACAAGAAAACGGACATATTTCCGGGCCACAGTGAGCTTACATTTTAGCATCTCCTAGCCATTGCCAGAGGGAGTCTAGGAACGTGCCTGCACTGTGTATCATAACAACACAGAGGCTAAACAAATCCGTTTTTTCTCATTGGATATGGTTTCCCCCCAGCTGTGCCAAGGGAATTAGACTTCCTTAAATGAGTGTGGAATGTGTCGAAGTTGCAGGCCAATAAATAAATAGTATTTGGGCGCTAAGCAGAGTGGTCTAGTGGAAAGAGCCTGGAATTGAGAGTTAGAGGATCTGGATTCTAATCCTGACTCTGCCACCTGACATTAATTAATTCATTCATTCAATCATATTAATTGAGTGCTTATTGTGTGCAAAGCACTGGACTAACCCCTTGGAAGAGTACAATACAACAATAATCAGTCACATTCCCTGCCCACAGTGAGCTTAATGTCTGCAGTGGGGAAGATAGTTATCAATAGTTAAAAATAAAATCACAGATAATTTCTGTCAGCTGAGCTACCTTGAACAACTCACAACCCCTGTGCCTCAGGGAGCTAATCTGTAAAATGGAGATTAAGATTGTAAGCCCCATGAAGGACAGGGACTTCGTCCAACTTGATTAACTTGTACCTACCCCAGTGCTTAGAACAGTGCTTCACTCATAGTAAGCGCCTCACAAACATAATAATAAGGAAAAGAGCTGGGGCAGCCACTACTTTCAGCTGTGCCTCTGCCACCCTGGCTGAAAGTGGAAGGCTCCTCTTTTAAAAAAAAACACTCCCTCTTACTACAGAATGTCTGGACACCATATTATCTGGACTTCTTTCAGAGTTAAAGAATCAAGAAATGATTTGTTCTTAGACTTTTTCTGGTTTTCTACACCCCTCCTCAAAAATCTCCAGTGGCTACCAATCAATCTGCGCATCAGGCAGAAACTCCTCACCCTGGGCTTCAAGGCTGTCCATCACCTCACCCCCTCCTACCTCACCTCCCTTCTCTCCTTCTACAGCCCAGCCCGCACCCTCCGCTCGTCCGCCGCTAATCTCCTCACCGTACCTCGCTCTCGCCTGTCCCGCCATCGACCCCCGGCCCACGTCATCCCCCTGGCCTGGAATGCCCTCCCTCTGCCCATCCGCCAAGCTAGCTCTCTTCCTCCCTTCAAGGCCCTGCTGAGAGCTCACCTCCTCTAGGAGGCCTTCCCAGACTGAGCCCCTTCCTTCCTCTCCCCCTCGTCCCCCTCGCCATCCCCCCATCTTACCTCCTTCCCTTCCCCACAGCACCTGTATATATGTATATATGTTTGTACATATTTATTACTCTATTTATTTATTTATTTATTTTATTTGTACATATCTATTCTGTTTATTTTATTTTGTTAGTATGTTTGGTTTTGCTCTCTGTCTCCCCCTTTTAGACTGTGAGCCCACTGTTGGGTAGGGACTGTCTCTATATGTTGCCAATTCGTACTTCCCAAGCGCTTAGTACAGTGCTTTGCACATAGTAAGCGCTCAATAAATACGATTGATGATGATGATTAATAAAAAGTCCAGAGAGACTTGGACAAATTATTACTGGGTTTCTCAGGAGAACATGGGTGATGGCAAAGCAAATGCAAAATATATTTTTCACCACCACCATCTATGTTATCGATATTTATCATTTTTAGGGTATGTTTTAAGGATCATGTGTACTGAGCCCTGGGGTAAATATGAGCTAATCAGGTTGGACACAGTCCCTGTCCCACATGGGGAGCACAGTCTTAATCCCCATTTCAACAGATGGCATACCTGAGGTCCGGAGGGTTTACTCAGTGGAAGGCACTGTCCCTGGACACTGGGAAGAAGCTGGGAACAACGTAATTCACCCCTATCCTTGGAAGTTCATAAGCTAGTGAGGGAGCCAGATACAACTTGAATTTGCACCATAGGAACAGGAGTCAAAACATACTCATAAAACTCATCTGAAAAGTAAGAATGAACGAATAAGAAATGTGCCATACAGATGAAAATACGAGTGCTAAATTGGCTGACGGGATGATATGGGAATTGTTCTTTGAGATCTCAGTTTAGTCTACCTCACCGCTGAGCTGTCGCCCATGTCCTGCCTCTGGCATGGAACACCCTCCCTCTTCATATCCCAGCTCCGCCACTTGTCAGCTGTGTGACTTTGGGCAAGTCACTTAACTTCTCTGTGCCTCAGTTACCTCATCTGTAAACTGGGGATTAAGACTGTGAGGCCCACGTTGGACAACCTGAGTACCTTGTATACCCCCAGCGCTTAGGACAGTGCTTCACACAGAGTAAGCACTTACCTATTATTATTATTATTATTATTATTATTATGTTACAGACGACCACTCTCCCGTATTTGAAGGCTCTGCCACTTGTCTTCTCTGGGAGCATGGGCAAGTCACTTAACTTCTCTGATCCTCAGTTGCTTCATCTGGAAAACAAGGATTAAAACTGTGAGCCCCATATGGGATATGGACTGCGTCCGAAGTGATTACATTTTTCATTCATTCATTCATTCAACTGCATTTATTGAGCGCTTACTGTGTGCAGAGCACTGTACTAAGCTCTTGGGAAGTACAAGTTGGCAACATATAGAGATGGTCCCTACCCAACAGCGGGCTCACAGTCTAGAAGGGGGAAACAGACAACAAATCAAAACATATTAACAAGATAAAGTAAATAGAATAAACATGTACAAGTAAAATAAATAAATACATAGAGTAATAAATATGTACAAACATATATACATATATACAGGTACTGTGGAGAGGGGAAGGAGGTAAGGCGGGGGGATGGGGAGGGGGAGGAGGGGGAGAGGAAGGAGGGTGCTCAGTTTGGGAAGGACTCCTGGAGGAGGTGAGCTCTCAGTAGGGCTTTGAAGGGAGGAAGAGAGCTAGCTTGGCTTATGTGTGGAGGGAAGGTATTCCAGGCCAGAGGGAGGACGTGGGCCGGGGGTCGACGGCGGGACAGGTGAGAACGAGGCATAGTGAGGAGGTTACCGACAGAGGAGCGGAGGGTGCTGGCTGGGCTGTAGAAGGAGAGAAGGGAGGTGAGGTAGGAGGGGGCGAGGTGATGTAGAGCCTTGAAGCCGAGAGTGAAGAGTTTTTGCCTGATGAATAGGTTGATTGGTAGCCACTGGAGAGTTTTGAGGAGGGGAGTAAACTACCCAGAGCGTTTCTGTACAGAGACGATCCGGGCAGTAGCGTGAAGTATAGATTGAAGTGGGGAGAGACAGGAGGATGGGAGATCAGAGAGGAGGCTGATGCAGTACTCCAGTCAGGATAGGATGAGAGATTGAAGGAGCAGCGTAGCGGTTTGTATGGAGAGGAAATGGCGGATCTTGGCGATGTTGCGGAGGTGAGCCCGGCAGGAGTTGGTGAAGGATTGGATGTGAGTGGTGAACGAGAGAGCGAAGTCGAGGATGACACCAAGGCTGCGGGCTTGTGAGACGGTAATGATGGTAGTGCTGTCACCAGTGATGGGAAAGTCAGGGAGAGGGCAGGGTTTGGGTGGGAAGCACTATCCTAGTGTTTAGAGCAGTGCCTGGCACACAGTAAGCCCTTGACAAGTACTATTTTCTAAAAAAGAAGAAAGAAGAGGAGGAGATGGTGGCAGGACGGAAGAAACTCAGGAATGCATCAGCATGGACCCAGCCACAGAGAGTAGTAGCAGCATGAATGGTGACAGATGAGATGAGCCGAGGCCACCTCCACCCTTTCTTGTTCTCTGTTCTTGACCTGTGGCTTCCTTGGTTTTTCCCTGGAAGTCATAGTGGAAGTGGCAGCCTGAAGGAACAGGGAGCTCCAAGTTCATCTATTTATTCGTTCAATCGTATTTATTGAGCGCTTACTGTGTGCATAGCACTGTACTAAGCGCTTGGGAAGTATAGGTCGGCAACATATAGAGACAGTTCCTACCCAACTATGGGCTTACAGTCTAGAAAGCGGAGACAGACAACATAAAACATGTAGACAGGTGTCAAAACCTTCAGAATAAATATAATTATAGCTATATGCACATCATTAGTAAAAGAGAGTAGCAAATAGGTACACGTAAAATAGAATAAGAAATATGTAATAAATATGTTCAAATATATACAAGTGCTGTGGGGAGGAGAATGAGGTAGGGCGGGGAGGGTGATGGGGAGAGGAGGAGGAGAAGATGTGGGATGGCACTGTGCCTGAACTAATGATCTTATATCTATCCCCTTGTTTCGTACAGTGATTGGCACAAGTAAGCACTTAATAAATACTACAAAATGTCCTGGTAGAGTGAGCATGGATCCAGGAGTAAGAGGACCTGAATTCTAAGTTTGGCTCTCCTACTTACCTGCTGTGTTACTTTAGGAAAGTCACTTAATCTCTATCGGTCTATTTCTTCATTTGTGGAATGGGATTTAATTCCTGTCCTCTTAGATGAAGTCTGTAACCCCGATGTGGGACACGGACTGTTTCAGATCTGATTATCTTCTATGTACTCCAGCACTTAGTATAGTGCTCAGTCCATGAAAAGCACCTGAAGAACACCATCAGTATTATTAGTGGTAGTAGCTAGCAGCATTTTGTGCCTCCATAGTCTCCTCTCCTGATCCCATTCATCTTTCCGGGCGCCTCACACCCCACCTCGCCTCCCTCTTGATGATCAGATTACTGCGCTCAACTCTACCCTTTCTACTCAGCTAGACTCACTCGCTCCCCTTTCCCTTCGCCGCTCTCGTACCACTAACCCACAGCCCTGGATCACTGCCACTGTCGCCTCCTTCGCTCTTATGCTCGAGCTGCCGAACACTGCTGGCGAAAGTCTAAACACCATGCCAACCTCGTTTACTTCACGTTTATTCTTTCTTGCCTTAACTCAGCCCTCTCTACTGCCAGACAAAACTATTTCTCCTCCCTTATTGACACCCATGCACATCATCCCCGTCAGCTCTTCAGCTCCCTTTTCAGGCCCCCGGTTCCTCCCCCTCCTCCTTCCCTCATCCCCAAAGATCTGGCCTCCTACTTCATTAACAAAATTAAATCCATCAGGTCCGATATCCCCAAAGTCACTCCCCCAACTTCTCCAACCCCCGGCTCTCATCACTCTCTGCTACTCTCCCATCCTTCCCAGCAGTATCCTCAGATGAGCTCCCTTCCCTTCTCTCAAGTGCTACTCCGGCCACATGTGCTTCTGACCCCATTCCCTCTCATCTCATGAAATCTCTAGCTCCATCCCTTCTCCTCTCCTTAACTTCCATCTTAAACCTCTCACTCTCCACTGGTTCCTTCCGCTCTGCCTTCAAACATGTCCATGTCTCGCCCATCCTTAAAAAAACCCTCTCTTGACCCCACCTCACCTTCCAGTTATCGCCCCATCTCCCTCCTACCATTCCTTTCCAAACCCCTTGAACGAGTTGTCTACACGCGCTGCCTCGAATTCCTCAATACCAACTCTCTCCTCGAGCCCCTCCAGTCTGGCTTCCGTCCCCTACATTCCACGGAAACTGCCCTCTCTAAGGTAACCAATGACCTCCTGCTTGCTAAATCCAACGGCTCCTACTCTATCCTAATCCTCCTCGACCTCTCAGCTGCCTTCGACACTGTGGACGACCCCCTTCTCCTCAACACGCTATCCGACCTTGGCTTCACAGACTCCGTCCTCTCCTGGTTCTCCTCTTATCTCTCGGGTCGTTCATTCTCAGTCTCTTTTGCAGGCTCCTCCTCCCCCTTCCATCCCCTTACTGTGGGGGTTCCCCAAGGTTCAGTTCTCGGTCCCCTTCTGTTGTCGAACTGCACTTACTCCCTTGGTGACCTCATTCGCTCCCACGGCTTCAACTATCACCTCTACGCTGATGACACCCAAATCTACATCTCGGCCCCTGCTCTCTCCCCCTCCCTCCAGGCTCGCATCTCCTCCTGCCTTCAAGACATCTCCATCTGGATGTCTGCCCACCACCTAAAACTCAACATGTCCAAGACTGAACTCCTTGTCTTCCCTCCCAAACCCTGCCCTCTCCCTGACTTTCCCATCTCTGTTGACGGCACAGCCATCCTTCCCGTCTCACAAGCCCGCAACCTTGGTGTCATCCTCGACTCCGCTCTCTCATTCATCCTTCACATCCAAGCCGTCACCAAAACCTGCCGGTCTCAGCTCCGCAACATTGCCAAGCTCCGCCCTTTCCTCTCCATCCAAACTGCTACCCTGCTCGTTCAAGGTCTCATCCTATCCCGTCTGGACTACTGCATCAGCCTCCTCTCTGATCTCCCATCCTCGTGTCTCCCCCACTTCAATCCATACTTCACGCCGATGCCCAGATTGTGTTTGTCAAGAAGCGCTCTGGGCATGTTACTCCCCTCCTCAAAAATGTCCAGTGGCTACCAATCAATCTGCGCATCAGGCAGAAACCCCTCACCCTCGGCTTCAAGGCTCTCCATCACCTCGCCCCCTCCTAACTCACCTCCCTTCTCTCCTTCTACAGCCCAGCCCGCACCCTCCGCTCCTCTGCCGCTAATCTCCTCACCGTGCCTCGTTCTCGCCTGTCCCGCCGTCGACCCCCAGCCCATGTAATCCCGCTGGCCTGGAATGCCCTCCCTATGCCCATCTGCCAAGTTAGCTCTCTTACTCCCTTCAAGGCTCTACTGAGAGCTCATCTCCTCCAGTAGACCTTCCCAGTCTGAGCCCCCTCCTTCCTCTCCCCCTCGTTCCTCTCTCCATCCTCCCGTTTTACCTCCTTCCCTTCCCCACAGCACCTGTATATATGTATATATGTTTGTACATATTTATTACTCCATTTATTTTACTTGTACATATCTATTCTATTTATTTTATTTTGTTAATATGTTTGATTTTGTTCTCTGTCTCCCCCTTCTAGACTGTGAGCTCACTGTTGTGTAGGGACTGTCTCTATATGTTTCCAGCGTGTACTTCCCAAGCGCTTAGTACAGTGCTCTGCACACAGTAAGCACTCAATAAATGCGATTGATTGATTGATTGATTGGAGGGGCAAAATTGCTTGCCACAATCACCAGACCTCCATTTGAGTTCTATAGGCCACAGTACTTGGCTGGATCATCCTATCTCCGCAGTGGCTAATTGGCCCAAGTGGCCCAATATCCAAAGTTCTCTTGAGCTACTACTCCTGCCGAAGGGCAGAGCTGGCTGGAGGCAGAAGATGAGAGGAGGTGAGAGGGCAGAATCTGGTGCTGGGGGTAGAGACACAGAGAGAGTATAGAGTGAAAAAAGGAGAGAACAGGAGGCAAATGGGAGAGAGAATATAAGATCTTTAATAATAGAAATGATAATTTTAGCAATAATAATATTGGTATTAGGTAAGTGCTTTCTATGTGTCAGGCAATGTACTAAGCATTGGGGTGTATACAAGCAAATTGAGTTGGATAAAGACCCTGTCCCATGCGGGGTTCACATTCTCAATCCGCATTTTACAGATGAGGTAACTGAGGCCCAGAAAAGTTAATGATTTGTCCAAGGCCACACAGCAGATATGTGGCAGAGCTGGGATTAGAACCTGTGATTAGATCCCTGTGAACAGGGACCATGTCTAGTAATTCTGTTGTATTGTACTTTCCCATGTGCTTAGTGCTGTGCTATTCACAGTCTAAGCCCTCAATAAATGCCATTGATTGATTGATTAATTGGTTAAGAATGGAGGATAAAGGGGTAGATGAGAATTGGGAGGGGGTGTTCGTTTCAAGGTCAATTGAAAGGCAATGGAAGGAAGTCAGCCAATTGTTTTAGCTTGGATCGTTTCCTTCACACAGCATTGTTTTTTACTCAATCAATTCCTTGTTTTGGTGGGGTGAGGAGGTAGAGTGCAGCCAAAAGAAAAGGTAGATGTTGGGGAACCAATGCATTCATTCAGTCGTATTGTTGAGCACTTTCTGTGTGCAGCGCACTTTACTAAGCGCTTGGGAATTGCAAGTCGGCAACATATACAGATGGTCCCTACCCAACCACGGACTCAGAGCCTAGCAAGGGGAATAATAGAAGAGTAAAAGAAACATATATATATACACGTTTCCCTTCCCCTTATCTTATATATATATTACTGCAACGAAGACCTTTTGAAAATTCCAAAGGCACCCTTGGTCTTCGTTGCAGTAAATTAGAGTTTGGGGCTAATAAAGGTCAGCCACATTGTCTTTAACAATGGTACATGAAACATGTTACTATTCATAGTTGATAGATGGTCGAATAATTCCTCCTGCTTTCTACGATAATGGATGGATTTAGGTGAAAAAAAGATTTTCAAAATTGCTAAGATTTTGCGGTATTATTATCCATTTGCCTCACCTATGTACTCCATATTGGGAGAGACCAATAATCCATCTTCATTAGCATGAGCAGTGTCTGTGTAGGGGTGTATGCTAGCACGGAACTAACAGCTGGATTAGGAAAGCAGCATGGATTAGAGGATAAAGCACAAGACTGAGAGGCAGAAGAACTTGGTTTCTCATCCTGGCTCCACCACTTCTATGCTCTGTGATATCAAAGGCAAATCACTTCACTTCTCTGGGCCTCAGTGACCACATCTATAAAATGGAGATTAAGAGTGCGAGCCTCATGTGGAACGGGGAATCTGTCCAACTCGATTAATCTTTGTCTATCCCAGCACTTAGAGTAGTGCTTGGCACAAAGTTAGTGCAAAACAAGCATCATCCTTATTATTATCAGTGCTGAGTCTTTGGCGTTGGTTGTTGGCACAACCAGAATGGCTGTTCTGGCACAACCAGAACCAGGATGGCCTGTTGAAGTGAGAGTCTCTCTCCTGCTTCCTGGCTTGTGAGCAGTTCATTCATTCTTTCAATCGTATTTATTGAGTGCTTACTGTGTGCAGAGCACCGTACTACGTCCTTGGGAGAGTATAATACAACGATAAACAGAGCAGTTGATCGTGAGTGGTCCAATGTCAGTGTCAACAACCTCTTCCCATGTACTAACTTCCCAAGGTTCAGTGCTTGGTCCCCTTCTGTTCTCGATCTACACGCACTCCCTTGGTGACCTCATTCGCTCCCACGGCTTCAACTATCATCTCTACGCTGATGACACCCAGATCTACATCTCTGCCCCTGCTCTCTCCCTCTCTCTCCAGGCTCGCATCTCCTCCTGCTTTCAGGACATCTCCATCTGGATGTCTGCCCGCCACCTAAAGCTCAACATGTCGAAGACTGAACTCCTTGTCTTCCCTCCCAAATCTTGCCCTCTCCCTGACTTCCCATCTCTGTTGACGGCACTAGCATCCTTCCCGTCTCACAAGCCCGCAACCTTGGTGTCATCCTCGACTCCGCTCTCTCATTCACCCCTCACATCCAAGCCGTCACCAAAACCTGCCGGTCTCAGCCCCACAACATTGCCAAGATCCGCCCTTTCCTCTCCATCCCAACCGCTACCCTGCTCATTCAAGCTCTCATCCTATCCCGTCTGGACTACTGCTTCAGCCTTCTCTCTGATCTCCCATCCTCGTGTCTCTCTCCACTTCAATCCATACTTCATGCTGCTGCCCGGATTATCTTTGTCCAGAAACGCTCTGGGCATATCACTCCCTTCCTCAAAAATCTCCAGTGGCTACCAATCAATCTGCGCATCAGGCAGAAACTCCTCACCCTGGGCTTCAAGGCTCTCCATCACCTCGCCTCCTCCTACCTCACCTCCCTTCTCTCCTTCTACAGCCCAGCCCGCACCCTCCGCTCCTCCACCGCTGATCTCCTCACCGTACCTCGCTCTCGCCTGTCCCACCATCGACCCCCGGCCCACGTCATCCCCCGGGCCTGGAATGTCCTCCCTCTGCCCATCAGCCAAGCTAGCTCTCTTCCTCCCTTCAAGGACCTGCTGAGAGCTCACCTCCTCCAGGAGGCCTTCCCAGACTGAGCCCCTTCCTTCCTCTCCCCCCGTCCCCCTCTCCATCCCTCCCATCTTACCTCCTTCCCTTCCCCACAGCACCTGTATATATGTATATATGTTTGTACATATTTTTTACTCTATTTATTTATTTATTTTATTTGTACATATCTATTCTATTTATTTTATTTTGTTAGTATGTTTGGTTTTGTTGTCTGTCTCTCCCTTTTAGACTGTGAGCCCACTGTTGGGTAGGGACTGTCTCTATATGTTGCCAATTTGTACTTCCCAAGCGCTTAGTACAGTGCTCTGCACATAGTAAGCGCTCAATAAATACGATTGATGATGATACTAGAAGCCCTATTCCCTGAAGGGCGAGAGAGTGAGTAGAGCTTGATGTAAGGAAGACCTGGATCCCCTTCAAGACCAAAAGTTAGAAATTTTCCATCTCTAGATTTCACGTCCAGCTTTCACAATACCCAGAAGTTTCAGAATCAGCTGCTATCATTTTTTTTTATCTGCCTGCCCCATTTTATATTTTACGCTCTGTGTGGAAGAGGGACAATGTCTGATTTAATTATAATTTCTTTATCCCGCGATTAGCCCAATGCTCAGCATATAGAACATGTTTAATATAACCAACCAGCCAACTAAACAATCAAACACAGCCCTTTGTGCCAAATGGTTAAAATTAGTTTTATCTGTTAGTCTCTTTGATGACTGTCTGTGCTCATGCTAATATTCCAGAACAAAATGTTTTCTCTCCACAGTCAGTTGAGACCAAACCCTTTGACATTACAGGTTTCAAAATGCCTGCTCAGGATATGGAAGAGTTAAACACTGTGTCTTTCCCTCACTGTGCACAAGATTGTACAGGCATTAGGCTATTTCTCTGTCTATTCACTTCAAAGAAATGCAAATATGCTCTGGACACTATCTGCCTTTATCGATAATACATATATAGCTCTCCTTTGTATTTATCAGGTGCTTACTGTGTGCAGAGCACTGTACTAAATGTTTGGGACAGTACAATGCAACAATAAAGAGTGACAATCCCTGCCCACAATGAACTCACAGTCTGGGGGATGCTGAGACAGACATCAACACAAATAAATAAAATTACAGATATATACATAGCTGCAGCAGGGCTCAGAGAGTGGTGGAAAGGCAAAGGAAGCAAGTCATGGCAACGCAGAAGAGAGTAGGAGATGAGGAAAAGTGGGGTTTAGTCTGGGAAGGCCTCTTGGAGGTGATGTGCCTTCAGTAAGGCTTTGATGTTGGGAAAAGTAATTGTCTGGTAGATTTGAGGAGGGAGAGCATTCCAGGGCAGAGGTAGGACGCGAGCCAGGATTTGGTAGTGAGGCAGGCAGGATTGAGACACAGTGAAAACGTTAGCACCAGATGAGCCAAGTGTGCGGGCTGGGTTATAGAAAGATGAATCAAAGTGAGTTAGGAGGGGGCAAGGTGATAGAGTGTTTTAAAACCAGTGATGAGGAGTTTTTGTTACATAAGGAGGTGGATAGGCAGCCCCTGGAGATTTCTGAGTAGGGGATCGACATATTCTGAACGTTTCTGTAGAAAGATGATTCGGGCAGTGGAGTGAAGTATGGACTGGAGTGGAGAGAGGCAGGAGGTTGGGAGGTCAGAAAGGAGGCTGATGCAGTAACCTAGGCAGGACAGGAAGAGTGATTATATCAACGTGGTAGCAGTTTGGATGGAGAGGAACGAGGGGATTTTAGCGACGTTGTGAAGGTGGAATTTATAGGGTTTGGTGAGGGATTGAAAATATGGGTTGAGTGGGAGAGAGGAGTCAAGGATAACCCCAGGATTATGGGTTTGTGAGATGGGAAGCATGGTGATGCAGTTTACAGTGATGGGAAAGCTCTGAAATACTGAGTAGCTGAAGGTGGGGTCAATACCAAGTGCTTAAAGAAGCAACGTGGCTCAGTAGAAAGAGCACGGGCTCTGGAGTCAGAGGTCGTGGTTTCTAATCCCGGCTCCACCAATTGTCAGCTGTGTGACTTTGAGCAAGTCACTTAACTTCTCTGGGCCTCTGTTACCTCATATATAAAATGGGGATTAAGACTGTGAGCCTCCCGTGGGACACCCTGATAACCTTGTAACCTCCACAGCGCTTAGAGCAGTGCTTTGCACATAGCTTAATAAATGTTATTATTATTATTATTATTATTATTGTTATTATTATTATTATTAAAGGGAGCATATCCAAATGCATAGATGATGCTGAAGGATGTCAGGGAAATGTGGGAAGATGAGGGCTTAGTCGAAGAAGGTCTTGGGGAAGATATGATTTTAATAAATCTGTGAAGGTAAGGAGAGTCTGTCAGATATGAAAGGAAAGGGAGTTTAAGGCGATATGAAGGGGGTCTAGTAGGTAGAGTATGGACCTGGGAGTCAGATGGTCATGGATTTTAATCATGGCCCCACGACTTGTCTACTTGTGACTTGTTGCTTAAGTTTGCTACCAATTTAGATTTTTACCTTAGTTTTTTATGTTTTTTGTGTGGTATTTGTTAAGTGCTTTCTATGTTCCAGGCAATGTACTAAGCGCTGGGGTAGAGGTGAGATAATCAGATTGAATGCAGTCCCTGTCCCTGTTTCACAGTCTTAATCCCCATTTTAAAGATTATGTGACTGAGGTCCAGAGAAGTGAAGTAACTTGCCCAAGGTCACACAGCAGCAGACAAGTGGTAGGATCGGAATTCAAACCCAGGTCCTTCTATCCCCCAGATCCATGCTGCATCCACTAGGCCATTTGGCTTTGTGTATAATTTTTTGGGTTCAGGCTGACACATTGCCCTGGTTCTCTTCAGACAGAGTATTATCATTAGTAGTACTAGTATTTAGTAAGGGCCTCCTTCGTACAAAAGACTGTACAACATCCTGGGAAAAAATGTACTGTGAGAATTTGACACTGGTCCCAACCTCCAAGAGGCTAGCCATATATTAAACAAACAGGACGAGAGCATTAGCGGCAGACACATGGGAAAGATCAATCAAAGAAATCCCAGCCACTTGTCTGTTGTGTGACCTTGGGCAAGTTACCTCACTTCTCTGTGCCTCGGTTACTTCGTCTGTAAAATGAGGATTCAGACTGTGAGCCCCAGCTGGGACAGGGACTGTACAACCCGATTTTCTTGTACTACTCAAGCATGTTTTATGGTTCCTGGTACTTAGTAAGCAGTTTAACAAATACCACAAAAAAGCAAACAAAAAAATTAAATTAAAAATCTAAATTGGCAACAAATTGCTAAATAACTGTCACAGAATTATGTAACGTAGGTAGTGCATTGATTAGTAGTGCATAGACTAGGGAATAAAAAAATGAATATAGAAAACAATTGACATTCTCTGGGGGCTGTCAAACAGAATGTGGCAGCTATTTGATTCTAGGCCTAAGGGCCGATGGAATGGTGTGCAGAGCTATACTGCAACCACCTTATCTGAGGCTGTGGTATATGAACACCCTTCAGAGGGCACTTGGAAAAGTACTACAGAAGTAACTGACCTTGTCTCTACCCTTAAGGAGGGGTATGTAAGTTTGAGGCCTGGTTGACCTATTACTCTGGTTGGCAGAGGAAGAGACTTCAATCAGTCCGGAGATAACTCACAATGAATCTGGAACGCTTGAGACTCCGTCAGAGCCCCCAGAGTCCCCAGAGCAGGTCTGGCGGACACTTGACGTCCTTCAGAACATCACCAGGGAAACCCGATTCTGGAACTTCCTACTTCAAGCATGCTGATGCATTTGGTGCTCTGCCCACAGTAAGAGAAGACTAGCAGCTGCTGAAGTGGTCACTGTGGCAACAGGTCTGCCTTGGACTCTGAGTCACAAGGAGTCTGAAATTCTGCTTTTCTAGACACAATCTCTTAGTGATTTTTTGTTTTGTGTATTTATTTGTGTTGTGTTTTATTGTTTCATCTTTCCTGATGTATTTGTCTCCCCACTTCCCCCACGTCCACTCTTTGAATGTGAGATCCCAGCGGATAGGGGACCAGGTCTACTTCCCACCCATGGATTCCTTCCCGGCACTTAGTATGGTACTTTGCCTACAATAAGAATTTAATAAATACTGTTACTACTACTACCTCTACTACATCTATTACTACTCTCACTACTACTAGTAAGAGCTCAATGAATGCCTTTGATCAGGAGAAATCAAGGAGAGGATGAGAAGAGTGAGTGAAAGGAAAAATGAAATAAAGATTTTTGTCCGAAACTAACGGAACTCATAAGGGACAAATACTCCACTTTTTCATGGCTGGTTACAATTTATACACCCAGAGTTCTTTGAGAGAGGTAATCAGGACATCCTTTATTGTCAACTCACTGTACTGTGATTTTGATCAAAATGTCTATGTACAGTTTGACACATGGAAGAATTCTGTCATCAAGATTCTAAGAGGATATTGGAAACCTGTCTGGGTTGTATTGTTAGTCTGACATAGGTTCTAAGCCTCAAGGGCAGGAATTGATGCCTCTCCAGGTGGAATAGACAGTGAAACATATTCCAACACCTAATGAATAATAACAGGAGTAATGCAATGACAGACAAAACCTCAGATTCCAGGTTTTCACAAAAGCCTTTCTGTCCAGACATTGTGAATTTTGGTTCTATTTAGCATGTGAGCTTGATGTGAGACAGAGACAATGTCCAACCTGATTATCTTGTCAGTCAGTCAATTGTATTTGCTGAGCGTTTACTGTGTTCAAAACACTGTACTAAGTGCTTGGGTGAGTACAACATAACAATTTAACAGACACATTCCCTTCCCATAACGAGCGTATAACCTGGTATCTCCCAACAGTGCTTAGTAATTTGCTTGGCACATAGCAAGCCCTGATCAAATAATTAGGGTGTTTTTTAAGCCCTCGGTATGTGCTACGCATTGTACTAAGCTCTGGGATAAATACAAGACAATTGGGTTGCACACAGTTCCTGTTAGTTAATCAGTCACTCAATCATATTTATTGAGTGCTTACTCTGTGCTGAGCACTTTACTAAATGCTTGGGAGAGTATGGTATAACAATGTAACAGATACATTCCCTGCCCACAATGAACTTTCCATCTTTTATCCGCCCCCCACAGTGCCTAGTTAAGTGCTTAGTATATAGTAAGCCTTGAGCAAATAATTATGTTACTTGTTAAGTTCTCATTATGTGCTAAGCATTGTACTAAACACTAGGGCAGATACAAGCCAGTCAGGTGGACACAGTCCATGTCAGTCAATCAGTCATATTTATTGAGCATTCATTGTGTGCGGAACACTTACACTGTTCTTACTGTCCCATATGCAGCTCATAAGCACTCAATAAATTGATTGATGGAAGTAGCAGAGCAGGGATTAGAATTCAGGTCCTCTGACTCCAGGCCCATGTTTTTTCCAAAAGGCCACAGCATTATCATAATTATAATAATGTTCATATCAGTGTTTATAATCAGTATTTTTAATTTCAGTTTGTCACAAGTTTTAATATGTGTTTCAAACCTATTTTCGATATTAATACCGAAATTTGTTTTGGCTTCCCATGTCCTGGTTTCTATATTCTGGTTTTGAATTTGGTTTTAAATGTTTCAATAGTTTCCCATCATGTAAATAAGATTATGGGTAATTTGTTTCACTGACTAATAATAATGATAATGGTATCTATTAAGCAATTACTATGTTCTAAGCACTAATAAAATTAACCAGCTCCTTTACTTATACTCATCTGTGGCAACACAATGTGCCTTAAAAGAATGGAGCACCTGACGGGAAATTAACACACTTAAGGATGGGTTTGATGATGGCACTAATTGCAAACCATATGATGAATTATGGTAAATTCATTCATTCATTCAATCGTATTTATTGAGCGCTCACTGTCTGCAGAGCACTGTACTAAGCCCTTGGGACGTACAAGTCGGTAATACATAGAGACGGTCCCTACCCAACATCAGGGTCACAGCCTAGAAGGGGGACACAGACAACAAAATAAAACATGTAGACAGGTGTCAAATGCTGATAATGCTGCTAATCGTTTCACTACACCCTGAGATGCCACCGCCTATTTATATCATTGCTATTGTTTTATCGCTTCTGCATTTCAATTGTTAACTTCCCTCTGTACTGTCACTCGCCCATGCTGACCTCACCATGAACTTTCAATTCCCTTGCTCCCAACTGCCATTCCCATTCCTCACCTTCCCCTTCCCCTCTCCCACCCAGCTTTTTGCCTCCCTCTCTCCCACCAAGACCACTCACCCTCATCCCCTACCAAGGATCCCTCTGTACCGGCGCCAGCCCTCCACTCCTCCCTCCCAGCCACTCCCTCCCCTCCTCCCCGCCCCCACCCCATCCCAGTTCTTCTTTCCCATCGCCACCCCTCTTTCCACTCTCCCTGCCTAGGCCCTCGCCAACTCATCCCAATCCAAACCCTCCCACCCTTCCCCCTCCCTACCCTCCCTCGTCAGTTACTACCAAGTGTGGCCTCTGGAACCCCCGCTCCATTTTAAGTAAGATCCCTTTCATCCTGGACCTATTCCTTTTCAGCTGTCTACTCCTCCTCGCCCTAACTGAAACATGGTTTTCTCCGGACGACACGGTCTCTTCTGCTGCTCTCTCCAGTGGAGGCCTCTTCTGCTCCCACTCTCCCAGACTCACCAGAAAAGGAGGAGGTGTCGGTTTCCTT
This sequence comes from Tachyglossus aculeatus, assembly GCF_015852505.1. NCBI lineage: Eukaryota > Metazoa > Chordata > Mammalia > Monotremata > Tachyglossidae > Tachyglossus > Tachyglossus aculeatus. The sequence continues at coordinate 3,763,490 of NW_024044830.1, read as the reverse complement.
CTCGACCCCCAATGTCGATTTCGCACTATCCCTCCTCCCCTTTCCCTTTCCTTCGCTTCCTTTGAAGCCCACATTATTCGCCTCTACCACCCCCTCCAGATTCTTGTAGCCGTCATATACCGCCCCTCGTCCCACCTCCAACTTCTTTAACGATTTTAACCCCTTCCTCACTTTCCTTCTCTCCTTTTCCATGCCCACTCTGATCCTCGGAGACTTCAACATCCACATGGATATCCCTGATGACTCCTCTGCCGCCCGCCTTCTATCTCTCCTTGACGCTGCCAACCTCTTGCTCCACCCCACCTCACCCACTCACCCACTTGGTCATACTCTCGACCTCATCATCTCCTACCACTGCACTGTGTCCACCCTCACCAACTCTAAAATCCCTCTCTCTGATCATAATCTTCTCACCTGCCTCCTCACTCACACTCCTTTCCCCTGTAAATCCATATTACTCCCCCACAGAGATCTCCGCTCTCTTGACCCCATCCATCTTCCTGAGAGCCTCACAACCCACCTCGCCGCCCTCTGCTCTCTAACCAGTCATGATGATCAGATTACTGCTCTCAACTCTACCCTTTCTACTCAGCTAGACTCACTCGCTCCCCTTTCCCTTCGCCGCTCTCGTACCACTAACCCACAGCTCTAGATCACTGTCACTGTCCGCCTCCTTCGCTCTTATGCACGAGCTGATGAACGCTGCTGGCGAAAGTCTAGACACCATGCCAACCTCGTTCACTTCAAGTTTATCCTTTCCTGCCTTAACTCAGCCCTCTCCTCTGCCAGACAAAACTATTTCTCCTCCCTTATTGACACTCATGCCCATCATCCCCGTCAGCTCTTCCGTACAATCAACTCCCTCTCAGGCCCCCGGTTCCTCCACCTCCTCCTTCCCTCACCCCCAACTATCTGGCCTCCTACTTCATTAACAAAATTAAATCCATCAGGTCCGACATGCCCAAAGTCATTCCCCCACTTCTCCAACCTCCCGGCTCTCAACACTCTCTGCTACTCTCCCATCCTTCCCAGCAGTATTCTCAGAGGAGCTCTTTTCCCTCCCCTCAAGTGCTACTACGGCCACATGTGCCTCTGACCCCATTCCCTCTCATCTCATGAAATCTCTCGCTCTATCCCTTCTCCCCTCCTTAACTTCCATCTTCAACCGCTCACTCTACACTGGTTCCTTCCCCTCTGCCTTCAAACATGCCCATGTCTCTCCCATCCTAAAATAATCCTCTCTTGACCCCACCTCACATTCTAGTTATCGCCCCATCTCCCTCCTACCATTCCTTTCTAAACTCCTTGAACGAGTTGTCTACATGCGCTGCCTCGAATTCCTCAACGCCAACTCTCTCCTCGACCCCCTCCAGTCTGGCTTCCGTCCCCTATATTCCACGGAAACTGCCCTCTCTAAAGTAACCAATGACCTCCTGCTTGCCAAATCCAACGGCTCCTACTCTATCCTAATCCTCCTCGACCTCTCAGCTGCCTTCGACACTGTGTACCTCCCCCCTCTCCTCAACACGCTATCCGACCTTGGCTTCACAGACTCCGTCCTCTTCTGGTTCTCCTCTTATCTCTCTGGTCGTTCATTCTCAGTCTCTTTTGCAGGCTCCTCCTCCCCCTCCCATCCCCTTACTGTGGGGGTTCCCCAAGGTTCAGTTCTTGGTCCCCTTCTGTTCTCGACCTACACGCACTCCCTTGATGACCTCATTTGCTCCCACCGCTTCAACTATCATCTCTACGCTGATGACACCCAAATCTACATCTCTACCCCTGCTCTCTCCCCCTCCCTCCAGGCTCGCATCTCCTCCTGCCTTCAGGACATCTCCATCTGGATGTCTGCCCGCCACCTAAAACTCAACATGTCCAAGACAGAACTCCTTGTATTCCCTCCCAAACCCTGCCCTCTCCCTGACTTTCCCATCTCTGTTGACGGCACTACCATCCTTCCCGTCTCACAAGCCCGCAACCTTGGTGTCATCCTCGACTCCGCTCTCTCATTCAACCTTCACATCCAAGCCGTTACCAAAATCTGCCGGTCTCAGCTCCGCAACATTGCCAAGATCCGCCCTTTCCTCTCCATCCAAACCGCTACCCTGCTCGTTCCAGCTCTCATCCTATCCCTTCTGGACTACTGCATCAGCCTTCTCTCTGATATCCCATCCTCGTGTCTCTCCCCACTTCAATCCATACTTCATGCTTCTGCCCGGTTTGTCTTTGTCCAGAAACGCTCTGGGCACGTTACACCCCTCCTCAAAAATGTCCAGTGGCTACCAATCTATCTGCGCATCAGGCAGAAACTCCTCACCCTCGGCTTCAGTCAATCAATCAATCGTATTTATTGAGGGCTTACTGTGTGCAGAGCACTATACTAAGCGCTTGGGTAGTACAAGGTGGCAACATATAGAGACAGTCCCTACCCAACAGTGGGCTCACAGTCTTCAAGGCTTTCCACCACCTCGCCCACTCCTACCTCACCTCCCTTTTCTCCTTCTACAGCCAAGCCCGCACCCTCCACTCCGCTACCGCTAATCTCCTCACCGTGCCCCTTTCTCGCCTGTCCCGCCGTCGACCCCCAGCCCATGTAATCCCCCTGGCCTGGAGTGCCCTCCCTCTGCACATCCGCCAAGTTAGCTCTCTTACTCCCTTCAAGGCTCTACTGAGAGCTCACCTCCTCCAGTAGACCTTCCCAGTCTGAGCCCCCTCCTTCCTCTCCCCCTCGTCCCCGTCTCCATCCCATCCTTTTACCTCCTTCCCTTCCCCACAGCACCTGTATATATGTATATATGTTTGTACATGTTTATTGCTCTATTTATTTATTTATTTATTTATTTATTTTACTTGTACATATCTATTCTATTTATTTTATTTTGTTAATATGCTTGGTTTTGTTCTCTGTCTCCCCCTTCTAGACTGTGAGCCCACTGTTGGGTAGGGACTGTCTCTATATGTTGCCACCTTGTACTTCCCAAGCGCTTAGTACAGTGCACTGTACTCAGTAAGCGCTCAATAAATACAATTGATTGACTGATTGATAATGACCAGGAAAGGAATCAAGATCACGCTAAGTCATTTGAAAAATCACAATTGCACCGTGTCACTTAATCACTGGACTCAAGCCATTCGCTGGAATTCCTGTCTTCTCAATCAATCAATTAATGTGTGTGCTCAGTTTACTCAGCTGCCCTGAGCCTTTGTGAGAGTATTCATTCATTCATTCATGCATTGGTATTTATTGAGCGCATACTGTGTACAGAGCACTGTACTAAGTGCTTGGAAAGTATAATTCAGCAATAAAGAGAGGCAATCCGTGCCAACAACGGGCTTACAGTCTAAAAAGGGTGTGACATACATCAAAGCAAGTATAGAAGCATAAATACTAATATAAATAAATAGAATTATAGATATTTACGCATCAAAACAGGTAAGCAGGCATCAGTATAAATAAAATTATAGATATGCACATATATACACATGTACTGTGGGATGGGGAGGGGTGGTAGAGCAAAGGGAGTGAGTCGGGGTGATGCAGAGGGAGAGAGAGCTGAGGACAAGGGGGACTTAGTCTGGGAAGGCCTCTTGGAGGAGCTGAGCTATCAGTAGGTTCTTGAAAGGGGAAAATGTTATTGTTTGGTGGAGCAGATTTGAAGAGGGAGGGCATTCCAGGCCAGAGGTAGGACGTGGGCAAGGGCTTGACAGTGGGACAGGTGAGAACAAGGTACAGTGAGAAGGTTAGCACAAGACGGGCATAGTGTGCGGGCTGGGATTTAGAAGGAGAAAAGGAAGGTCAGGTAAGAGAGGGCAAGGTGATGGCGATCAATGAATCCAAAAGTAAGGAGTTTTGCTTGATATGGCGGTTGATAGGCAACCACTGGCGATTTTTGAGGAGGGACACAAATCTGGTGATATATCCAGAACATTTTTGTAGAAAGATGATCCACGCAGCCGAGTCAAGTATAGACTCAAGTGGGGAGACACACGAGGTTGGGAGCTCAGAAAGGATGCTGATGAGGTAATCCATTCGGGATAGAATTAGTGATGTTCTAACGTGGTAGCTGTTAGGGAAGATCTAAGCTATGTTGTGAAGGTGAGACTGGCAGTCTTCGGTGATGGATTAGATGTGGGGTGAATGTGAGAACAGAGTCAATGATAACACCAAAGCTGCGGGCTTGAGAGACAGGAAAGATGGTTGTGCCATCCACAGTGATGGGAAAGTCAGGGAAAGGAGAGGGCTTGGGAGAGAAGATAAGGAGCCCTGTCTTGGAAATGGAGCTGGGAGGATATCCAAGTATAGATATCATGAAGACAGAGGAGTACAAAACAAGAGAGGAAGTAGACCTGATCCCTTCCCTTAAGGAAATACCAGACTGAGCTTTCAAATCTGAGATGGTTTTAAAGCTTGCTTCTCCTTCTAATTCAATTTTGTAGGTCTAATCACGTAACTTCAACTCTTGTCACCCCACTAGACTGAAGCTTGTTGTGGGCAGGAAATGAGTTTGTTGTAGTATTTTATTGTACTCTCCCAAACACTTAGGACAGTGCTCTGAGCAGTACATTTTCAATAAATATGATTGACTGACTGATGTTATATCGGCTCTTTAAGGATAGCGGGACCTATTTTCTTCACAGAAGCCAACTACCTGAGGGAGGTCGGAATCAACCATAAGCTCCATAACTAATGCTGGCAGATTAAAGACCAGGCTTTCCTTCAGGCATGTTTTCATTCATTCATTCAATCGTATTTATTGAGCGCTTACTGTGTGCAGAGAATTGTACTAAGCGCGTGGGAAGTACAAGTTGGCAACACATAGAGATGGCAGGAGGACATCCAGGTGGAGGTGTCCTGAAAGCAGGAGGAGAAACGATCCTGGAGGGAGGGGGAGAGAACAGGGGAGGAGATGCAGATTTGGGTGTCATTTGCATAGAGATGATAGTGGAAGCCGTGAGAGTGAATAAATTCACCAAGGGAGTGAGTATAGATAGAGAAGAGAAGGGGACCAAGAACTGACCCTTGAGGAACCCCTAGAGCTAGGGGATGGGAGGGGGAGGAGGAGCCCCCAAAGGAGACTGAGAATGAATATCCAGAGAGATGAGTTGAACCAGGAGAGGATGGAGCCCTTGAAGCCAAGGTTTGATAGCGTGTTGAGGAGAAGGGGATGGTCGACAGTGTCAAAGGCAGCTGAGAGGTTGAAGAGGAGTAGGATTCAAGACTGTGAGCCCACTGTTGGGTAAGGACTGTCTCTATATGTTGCCAACTTGTACTTCCCAAGCGCTTAGTACAGTGCTCTGAACACAGTAGGCGTTCAGTAAATACGATTGATTGATTGATTAGGATAGAATAGGAGCCATTAGATTGGGCAAGAAGGTGGTCATTGGTGATTTCTGAGAGGCCAGTTCCGTTGGCCTGGAGGGGACGGGATCCATATTAGACGAGTTCAGGAGAGAGTTGAAGTTGAGGAATTCGAGGCAGCAAGTGTAGAGTATTCGTTCTAGGACTTTGGAAAAGAAGTGTAGGAGGGTGATAGGGCGATAACTGGAGGGAGTGGTGGGGTCATGCAAGTGTTTTTTAAGGATGGAGGAGACCTGGGCATGTCTGAAGGCAAAGGGGAAGACGTCTTTGGAGAGTGAGCAGTTGAAGATGGAAGTTAAGGAGGGGAGGAGGGAAGGGGTGAGAGTTTTTATAAGCTGAGAGGGAATGGGGTCCTAGGCACAGGTGGAGGGGGAGGCACTTGAGGGGAGGGAGGAGAGCTGCTCTGAAGATAATGCTGGGAAGGATGGGAAACTAGAGGAGGGAGTTCAGAGCGGGGGGGATGGAAAAGGGGGAGAGGTGACTTTGGGGAGCTTAGACATGATGGTGTTAATTTTTCTAACAAAGTAGGTGACCAGATCGTTAGGGGTAAGCGATGGAGTAGGGGGAAGAACAGGGGGCCTGAGGAGGGAGTTAAATTTTCGGAACAGCTGACAGGGGTGAGGGGCATGGGTGTCAATAAGGGAGGAAAAATAGTTTTTCTGGCAGAAGAGAGGGCAGGGTTAAGGCAGGAAAGGATCAGTTTAAAGGCACATATGAAATGGGGTTAAGATAAAAGGGCCAGTGGAAAGATAATGAGTTTGGCAGCCAGGAGATCCGGGTTCCATTCCCGCTTGCCTTTTTTGTGACCTTGAGCAAGCAACGTAACCTCTCTGTGTATCCGTTTCCCCAGTTGTAAATGGGGATTAAATATTTAAACTCTCTCTCACATACATTGTGAAACCGGTGTGGGTCAGGGACTGTGTCCATTCTGCTTATCTTGTATATTTCCCAGGAATTAGTCCAGTGCTTCCTGCATAGGCAGCACTCTACAAATACCATTATTATTAATGTTATTAATAACTGTCCTCCTCTATCCTAATCCTTCTCGAACTCTCAGCTGCCTTCGACACTGTGGACCACCTGCTTCCCCTCAACACGCAATCCAACCTTGGCTTCATAGACTCCGTTCTCTCCTGGTTCTCCTCTTATCTCTCCGGCCGTTCATTCTCAGTCTCCTTTGCGGGCTCCTCCTCCCCCTCCCATCCCCTTACTGTAGGGGTTCCTCAAGGGTCAGTTCTTGGTCCACTTCTGTTCTCTATCTACACTTGGTGAGCTCATTCGCTCCCACGGCTTCAACTAACATCTCTAGGCTGATGACACCCAAATCTACATCTCTGCCCCTGCTCTCTCTCCCTCCCTATACAGCTGCTGTGAGGAAGGGAAGGAGGTAAGGCGGAGGGGGATGTAGAGGCGGAAGAGGGGGAGAGGAAGGAGGGGGCTCTGTCTGGGAAGGCCTCCAGGAGGAGCTGAGCTCTCAGTAGGGCCTTGATGGGAGGAAGAGAGCTAGCTTGGCGGATGTTGGGAGGGAGGTCATTCCAGGCCAGGGGGATGACGTGGGCCGGAGGTCGATGGCAGGACAGGCGAGAACGAGGCACAGTGAGGAGTCATCTTTGTGCCCCGATCCACCTTACCACTCTCCCTCTCTTCCCGACAGGGACCGAAATGCTTTTGGGCCCTGCTACGTAGCATGACGGGAGTTGTAGTTCAGGAGATGGAGACTAGTAGACTACAACTTCCAGAAGTCTTTGTGCCCCAAGCCGCCATTCCATTCTCCCTCTCCTCCCGACAGTGCCAGACATGGCCGCGGGCCTGTCCGCGGGGCTATGAGGAAAGTGGTAGTTCATTGGGCTGAGGAAAACGCTGTTCAGAAGGAGAGTCAGAATATTACTCACAGATATCATTGTCTCACAAGCCTCAAAGAAATTGTCTCTCACCTCGCGACATGTCTTGAATGTCTTTGTCAGTGACCAGGATAGACTACATAGAAACCCTACGGACAAGGCGGGTACTAATGAGGGTTGGCTCTTGTGGGAGCATCTTCGGAAGAGACAAGGCCATCTGTATTTGACATAGCGGAGTGGGCTAATTCAAATGCAGGGATGCCCTGCCGCAAGGCATTACATAACTGGTAGTTCTGTAGGCGGCAGTGAACGCTGTCTAGAACGAGCATCACACTATAATTCTCAGAAGACTTTGTGCCGTGAGCCGCCACGCCACTCTCCTATTCCTCGTGACCGGGTTCAAAATGGTCAGGGCTCCCCGGAGGGGCGGAAGGGATTGGTAGTTCAGTAGATGGAGGTGAAAGCTGTCTAGAACGAGCATCATACTAACACTCCCAGAAGTCTTTTGCCCGAGCCGCCATGCCACTCTCCTTCTCGCGACAGGGCCAGAGGCATGCCAGGTGTGGTACTTAGGTAGAATGAGATAAACCCTATCTAGAATTAGCATTACCCTAAAATCCTCAGAAGACTCTGTGCCGTCGGCAGCCAGCCCCTTCCTTCGTCCTTCCCCTCGAGAAAGGGCCTGGAATGGCTGATGCTCCGCCACTCGCGACTGGGCTAGAAATGGCCGCGGAACCTGCAGCGGAACATTATAGGAGGGGAATCTCTTTAGGCGGAGGTGAAGGCTCTTTAGAACCTGCATCAGACTCCCAGAAGTGTTTATGCCACAACTGGCCATGCCACTCCCCTCTCCTCCCAACATGGCCAGACATGGCCTCAGGCCCCGCCGCGGGGCATGACGGGAGTGTTAGTTTGCTAGGCGGAGGTGAACATTGTCTAGAACGATCATCACACTACAACTCCCAGAAATCCTTGTTCCCCGAGCCGCAATACCACTCTCCCTCTCCTACTGACAAAGCCAAACAAGGCTATGATTCCTCCGCGGGGTGGACGGGTGTTGTAGTTCAGTAGATGGTGTCTATAACGAGCATCACACTACAACTCCCAGAAGACTTTGGACCCCGCTTGTGGAAGAGGGTTAACACTTAGTTCATCCTCAGGTTTACAGGTGTGACAGCTGAAGAACAAAGATTCCAAAGTGCCTTGGCCTAGGTCTTTCAGCACAAGTGTCACAATCGGGAATTGCTCCGAGGTCTGCCACATCCCAGTCCTGCGCCTTTTTCAACTCGCTACGCTGCTTCTCGAGGTTGATCCGAGGTTGTTTGGAGGGCGGTGGGGCTTTGGGAATCCAGAGGACCCGGCCGGGGCCAGACGAATCCGGGCAGCTGCCCTCCTGTGGCAATTCTAGAGTATTCCGTAGGCGCTCAACCGAGGCTTTAGTCCTTTTGTATTTCATCATCCTGGATGACATCCAGGATTTTTTTGCCCCTCCTTCAGTATAGTCCAGTTCCTTGGGACAGGGACCATACGCACCATGGCTCTCTGACACCTCAAACTACACATGTCCGAAACAGGACTACTTCACATCCCATTTAAATGCTGACCAGGAACCTGCTTTTTTATTTGTTTCTGTGTTTTTCTTCTACTGCTCAAATACCTGAGCGAGAAGCACTGAGAAGAAGCATGGCTCAATGGAAAGAGCACGGGCTGTGGAGTCAGAGGTCATGGGTACGTATCTTGGATCCGCCACATATCTGCTGTGTGACTTTGGGCAAGTCACTTAACTTCTCTGAGCCTCAGTTACCTCATCTGTAAAATGGGGATTAAGACTGTGAGCCCCATGTGGGACAGCCTGATCACCTTGTATCCCCCCAGCACTTAGAACAGTGCTTTACACATAGTAAGCACTTAACAAATGCAATCATCATTATTATTATTACTGGTATTTCTTCATAAGTGTTTGCAATGTGCCAGGTACTGTCTTTGGCCCAGGGGTAGATTCAAGCTAATCTCGATGGAAACATTCCTGTCCAGCATGGGGCACAAAATCTTCACCTCCACTTCTACAGAAGAGGTACCTGAGGCTCTGAGACTTCATTCATTATTCCTTCCTTCATTCATTCACTTATATTGATTGAGCACTTGCTGAATGCAAAGCACTCTCCTCATATCTTGGGAGAGTACATTATACTAATAAACTGTTACATTCCCTGCCCATAGTTTAGAGGGGTAGACAGACGTTAATATACAGATATAGATAATGAAGAAAAAGTTATAAATCAATCAATTTCAGAGACCTGACCTGCCCACAGGGTGACATAGTCGTTACCCGGGATTAGAGCTCACTCCACTCCATATACCACTTTTCTTCCTGTCCCAGAAGTCTGAATTTTGGTGTTGTGTTTGACTTGATCAATCGGTCGATCGAGTAATCGCGTTGATTAAGTCTGTGTGTAGAGCCCTGTATTCAGCTTTTGTGGGGGTACAATCCATCAATAAAATAGATGCATTCCCTGGCCACAGCGAGCTTTCATTCTCCAGAGGAAGACAGATATCAAAAGGAATCAATTAATTGCGGCTATAGACAGAAGTCCTGGAGGGCTTGGGCTAGTGAGAAGGGGCTCAGCGCGGCCTCAGAGCTGCACAAAGCAGCCCTTTGCCAGGTTGAATATTCATTCATTCATTCAATTTTATTTATTGAGCGCTTACTGTGTGCACAGCTCTGTACTAAGCTCTTGGAAAGTAAAATTCGTTATCAAATAGAGACAATCTCTACCCAACAATGGGCTCACAATCCAGAACAGGGGAGACAGACAACAAATCCAAACAAAACAAGTAGACAGGCATTAATAGCGCCAATATAAATAAATATAATTATAAGTATCTACATGTCATTCATAAAATGAATAGAATAATGAATATGTACGTATATGCACAAGTGCGGTGGGGCAGAGAGGGGGGTAGAACATAGGGAGGATGTAGGGGCGATGAGTAGCGGGGGAGTAGCAGAGGAAAATGGAGGCTCCGTCAGGTAAGGCCTCCTGGAGAGGGTGAGCTTTCGGTAGGGCCTCCCTCTCCCTCTGTGCGCCCTGCAACGTCCGCGAACAAGGCAGTGGGGCACGATGGGGTTGGAAGTTCAGTAAGCAGAAGTGAACGCTGTCCAGTGGGAGCATCAGACTACAACGCCCAGAAGTCTTTCGGCCTCGAGCCTCCACAGAACCCTCCCGACAGGGTCTGATGGGCTGGGTCGGTGCCTGGGCAGGGCTAAATGGGGAGCTAATGGAGAGCGCGGATACTAATGAGGGTTCGCTCCGGTGGGAACATTTTGGAGAGGGCCAAGGGCAGCTGGCTGGACCAGCGCGGAGTGGACTCAGCAGAATAGAAGATGCCTAATAACTCTTTCCTTTTAAGAGGTCCACCCTAGGTACGTGGGCCTGCTCAGTGCCTTGACTGTTGGTTGGGTTCTAAACTCTCCCGGGCGGGATTGGGGTGAAAGGTGCTACGACCCACCTCATAGAGAGTGGTAGAAAGTACTTAAAAACTACCATCATTAATATCAATCTCAATCGGAAAACGTCCTGAACAACGGCCGCCCGTGCCTTCTGCGCCGTGGCCAATGGCCGCGGACCGCCCTTCAGGGCACGATGGGATTGGTAGTTCTGGAGGCGGAAGTGAGCGTCGTTAAGAGCAACCCTCAGACTACGACTCCAAGGGGTCGTTGTGCCCCGAGCCCAGTATTTGAACTGAGAGGCCTGCTACCTGCCTCAGCATCTTAGGCTTTCATGATGAAGGTCCTAGGACCTGGACTAGCCCCAAAGCACCTGTGGGGATGCTGCTATACCCTGTAGTAGCAACCCACCACTAGAAAGGAAGTCCTCGGGCATCAGGTAAGTTCCCTGCACACGTAGCAGGGAACTATTTATTTTATTTTGTTAGTATGTTTGGTTTTGTTCTCTGTCTCCCCCTTTTAGACTGTGAGCCCACTGTTGGGTAGGGACTGTCTCTATATGTTGCCAATTTGTACTTCCCAAGCGCTTAGTACAGTGCTCTGCACATAGTAAGCGCTCAATAAATACGATTGATGATGATGATGATGATGATGAAAATCACAGTACAATTCCAATAAGACTTTTTGCCCCGCGCCACTGCGCCACTTTCCTTCTCCTCGGGAACTAATGGGGGTTGGCTCCTGTGGGACCATTTTGGGGACCGTCAAGAGCATCTGCCTGGACCAGCTGGGAGCGGGTTTATGCCAATTAAAACATGTATAAAAACGCTTCCCTATTTAAGGGGCCGACTTGCAGTACATGGGGCCGCTCAGTAACTTGGCTGTTGGTTATGTAGTAAACTCTCTCTCGAGCGAATGGGATAAAAGGGTCCGATCTACACCGAATTTGGGATCTCTGTGTTCTCTGCGATATAACGCACAGGGAGTGGTAGCACGTATTTCAAACAATATCATAATTCCTATCATCATCAATCGTATTTATTGAGCGCTTACTATGTGCAGAGCACTGTACTAAGCGCTTGGGAAGTACAAATTGGCAACATATAGAGACAGTCCCTACCCAACAGTGGGCTCACAGTCTAAAAGGGGGAGACAGAGAACAAAACCAAACATACTAACAAAATAAAATAAATAGAATAGATATGTACAAATAAAATAAATAAATAAATAAATAGAGTAAAAAATATGTACAAACATATATACATGTATACAGGTGCTGTGGGGAAGGGAAGGAGGTAAGATGGGGGGGATGGAGAGGGGGACGAGGGGGAGAGGAAGGAAGGGGCTCAGTCTGGGAAGGTCTCCTGGAGGAGGTGAGCTCTCAGCAGGGCCTTGAAGGGAGGAAGAGAGCTAGCTTGGCGGATGGGCAGAGGGAGGGCATTCCAGGCCCGGGGGATGACGTGGGCCGGGGGTCGATGGCGGGACAGGCGAGAACGAGGTACGGTGAGGGGATTAGCGGCGGAGGAGCGGAGGGTGCGGTCTGGGCTGTAGAAGGAGAGAAGGGAGGTGAGGTAGGAGGGGGCGAGGTGATGGAGAGCCTTGAAGCCCAGGGTGAGGAGTTTCTGCCTGATGCGCAGATTGATTGGTAGCCACTGGAGATTTTTGAGGAAGGGAGTGATATGCCCAGAGCGTTTCTGGACAAAGATAATCCGGGCAGCAGCATGAAGTATGGATTGAAGTGGAGAGAGACACGAGGATGGGAGATCAGAGAGAAGGCTGAAGCAGTAGTCCAGACGGGATAGGATGAGAGCTTGAATGAGCAGGGTAGCGGTTGGGATGGAGAGGAAAGGGCGGATCTTGGCAATGTTGTGGGGCTGAGACCGGCAGGTTTTGGTGACGGCTTGGATGTGAGGGGTGAATGAGAGAGCGGAGTCGAGGATGACACCAAGGTATCAATTCCTATCAATTTCATTCGGAAAACGTTCTAAACAACAGCAGCCCTGCCTTCTGCGCTGTGGCCCATCGCCTCGGGCCCCGCCACTGGGCACCATGGGACTGGTATTTTGGGAGGCGGTGGTAAACTAGGCAAGGGCGAGCGTCGTACTAGGACTACCAGATGTCTTCGTGCCCCGATCCGACACGCGACACTTCCTCCCACCGCGACACGGCATTGTTTGGGTGGGTGCTTGGGCTCGTCTTTGGCGCCTCCGCTTTCTCGCAGTGCTGTTGATTCAGCGATTACTCTTGGCCAATCGCTGGTGTAGGGACCGCTTGACCAGAGCAGAGGGAGCCTGCGTCCCACATCTGGGCTTGCAGTCTGGGGATGAGAGTTACCACGCAGTTCATCCTCAGGTTTCCAGGTGTGGCAGCTGACGCATACTGATTCAAGAGTGTCTTGGCCAAGATAACACAGCACAAAAGCCTCAAATCCTAGACTTGGTCTCAGGTCTGCCACATCCCAGTCCTGCGCCCTTTTCCACTTGCTTCGCTGCTTCTCGAGGGTGATGCGAGGTTGTTTCGATGGTGGCGGGGCTCTGGGAATTCAGAGCAGCCGGCCAGGGCCAGAAGAATCCGGGCAGCTGCCCTCTTGTGTTAACTCTGGAGTATTACATAGGCGCTCAACCGATTCTTCAGTCCTTTTGCACTTCTTCATCCTCTATGACGTCTTCCTACTAGGAAAATATATTTTTTTATCCTTCCTCCCGTCTCCATTGTCCAGTTACTTGGTCGATTGACCATGTGTACTAGGACACTTCAACAGCTCCAACTACACAGCTTAAACCGTCTCCTTCTCTTCCAATTCCAGCCCTGTCCTGGAACCTGCTTTTTTAATGGTCTCTTTTTTTTCTTCTACTGGTATTTCTTCATAAGACCTTGCTATATTCCATGTGCTGTCCTCGGTGCTGCGGTAGATTCAAGCCGATTTCGTTGGACACACTGCTGTCCCACATGAGACTCACAGTCTTCACCTTCCCGTTTACAGAAAAGATAACTGAGGCCCCAATAATTCAGCATTTATTCTTCCTTAATTCACTCAATCGCATTGATTCAGCGTTTAATGTATGCAAAGCAGTGTCATCAGAGCTTGGCAGAGTACACTATAACAATAGACAAAATCCCTGCTCAGAGTGAGCTCACAGTCTAGTGGGGGAGACAGATGTTAATATGCAGAAATAGATAAAGAAGGACAGAAAAAAGTCAATCAATCAGTCAATTATAGAGCCCGGACCTGCCCACAGGGTGACATAGTCAATAGCCGGAATTAGAGCACTCTCCACCAGATCCAGCTGTTTTCCTTTCGCATCACTATAGATCGTACGACTTTTATTCCAGTCTCAGAAGTCTGAATTTTTGGAGGCCTTGACCTGCTTGAATAGCCAGAACCTGTACTCAGATCTTTGGCACCTATGATATGGGTTACGGTTCAGCCCCACGATACCTTGGAGGAGAGCCCTAGGAACTGGGTCAGAGCCTCCATGTCACCTTAAAGCCAGCGGGGAGGAGCTGAGGACCTTGGCCAGCGGCCCAGGACTTGTACGGAAGGTCCAGAGACTTGGGACAGCATCCCAGCAACCTTAGGGATGGTTCTAGGTTTACAAAGCACTGTAATTCACTTTGTTCACTTTGAATTTATCCTTTCTTACCTTAACTCTGCCCTCTCCTCTTCCAGGCAAAACAATTTTTCTAACCTTATTGACACCCATGCTCATCACCCCTGTCAGCTGTTCCGGAAATTTAAACTCTCTCCCTCAGGCCCCCTGTTCCTCCCCCTCCTCCACCTCTCACCCTCAACGATCTGGCCACCTACTTCTTAGTAAAATTAACACCATAAAATGTGAGCTCCCCGAAGTCACCTATCCCCCTTCTCCATCCCCCCCAATATCAACCCTCTCCTCTACTTTCCACCCTTCCCAGCAGTGTCTTCAGATGAGATCTCCCCTGCTCTCTAGTGCCACCCCATCCACCTTTGCTTCGGACCCCATTCCCTTTCATCTTATAAAAACTGGCCCCTTCCCTCCTCGCCTTCTTAACTTATATTTTCAACGGTTCACTCTCCACCGTTTCCTTCCTCTCTGCCTTCAAACACGCCCACATCTCCCCCATCCTAAAAGAACCCCTCTCCTGACCCACCGCACCTTCTAGTTATCGTCCTATCTCTCTCCTACTCTTCTTTTTTAAACTCCTAGAACGAGTCATCCACACTCGCTGCCTCTAATTCCTCAACTCCAACTCTCTCCTAGACCTCCTTTAAATCTGGCTTCCGTCCACTTCACTCCACTGAAACCGCTCTCAAAGGTCACTTTCTTGCCATATCCAATGGCTCCCACTCTATTCCAATCCTCCTCGACCTCTCAGGTGCCTTCGACACTGTGGATCACCCCCTTCTCCTCATCACGCTATTCAACCTTGGCTTCGCAGATTCCATCCTCTCCTGGTTCTCCTCTTATCTCTCTGGGCCTTCATTCTCTGTCTCCTTCGCGGGCTCATCCTTCCCCTCCCATAGCCTTACTGTAGGGGTTCCACAAGGATCAGTTCTTGGTCCCCTTCTGTTCTTCATATATACTCACTCCTTTGGTGAGGTCATTTGCTCCCACTGCTTCAACTATCATCTCTAAGCTGATGACACCCAAATCTATATTCATTCAGTTGTATTTATTGAGCGCTTACTGTGTGCTGAGCACAGTACTAAGTCTCCACCCCTGGTCTCTCTCCCTCCCTCTGGGCTCGTATCTCCTCCTGCCTTCAAGACATGTTCCTTCGGAATGTCTGTCCGCCACCTAAATGTCAACATATCCTAGAGTGAGCTCCTTATCTTCCCTCCCAAACCCTGTCCTGTCCCTGACTTTCCCGTTATTGTAGATAGCACTACCATCCTACCCATCTCACAAGCCCGCAACCTTGGTGTCATCCTTGACTCCACTCTCTGGTTCACCCCACACATCCAATCCGTCACCAAAACCTGCTGGTCTCACCTTCAAAATATCGCCAAGATCCTCCCTTTCCTCTCCATCCAAACCGCTATCTTGGTAGTTCATTATCACATCCTATCCCGACTGGATTACTGCATCAGCCTCCCCTCTGATCTCCCATCCTCCTGTCTTTCCTTGCTTCCATCTATACTTCACTCTGCTGCCCGTAGTATTTTTGTACAGAAAATCTCTGGGCACGTCACTCCCCTCCTGAAAAATCCCCAGTGGTTGCCTATCAACCTTCGAATCAAGCGCAAACTCCTCTCTTGGCTTCAAGGCTCTCCATCACCTCGTCCTCTCCTACCACATCTCCCTTCTTTCCTTCTACTGCCCAGCCCTCACACTCCACTCCTCTGCCGCTAACCTCCTCATTGCTTTGTTCTCGTCTTTCCCGCCATCGATCCCGTGGCCCACGTCCTACCTCTGGCCTGGAATGCCCTCCCTCCATACACCTGCCAAACTAGCTCTCCCTCCCTTCAAAGCCCTACTGAGAGCTCACCTGCTCCAGGAGGCTTTCTCAGACTGAGATTCCCTTTTTCCACTCCTCCTCCTCCTCCTTCTTTCCCCATCGCCCCCACTCCCTCCCCCTGCTCTACCCCCTTCACCTCCCCACAGCACTTGAATATATTTGTACATATTTATTACTCTATTCATTTTATTAATTACGTGTAGATAGCTATAATTCTATTTATTCTGATGGTATTCACACCTGTCTACTTGTTTTGCTTTGTTGTCTGTCTCCCCCTTCTGACTTTGAGCCCGTTGTTGGGTAGGGACCGTCTCTATACGTTGCCGATTTGTACTTCCCAAGCGCTTAATACTGTGGTCTGCATATAGTAAGCGCTCAATAAATACAATTGAATAAATGAATGGATTCCATAAGGGAAGAAACTTGGTATCTGGCTGTGCACACTTATGTGTTGACCCGTGGGATCTGGTGAACATTCCACAACCAATGAGTAGGGTCCTGGGCTTGGCCTAGCATCCCAGCACCTGTGAAGAAGATTCTGGACGTTGGGTCAGCAAGCCCGAAGGGGTAGGTAGGCCCCAAAGACCTGGTTTACCACCACAGCTTTAGCCGGGAGGGATATGAACCAACATGACTGAGTGGATACAGCATAAGCCTGGGAGTCAGAAGGTCATGGATTCTAATCCCGGCTTTGCCCTGTGGCTGCGTTATGACTTTGGGCAGGTCACTTAACCTCTCTGTGCCTCGGTTCTCTCATCTCTAAAATGTGGATTAAGGCAGCGAACCCTATGTGGGACAGGGACTGCGTCCAACCCCATTCTCTTGTTTATACCCCAGTGCTTAGAAGAGTGCCTGGCACATAATAAATACTTAACAAAGACTATTATTATTATCATTATTAACGTCATTATTGTTATTATTATTATGAGACGTTGTTCAGAACTTTGACGTGTACGTTTGGAGCTCTCGGACATGGACCAACACCTCAGCTCCTATGGGGAAGGCCCGGCCCGTGTATGTTTGTTCCTGGTTCTGCATCCAAGCACCTCAGGGGATGGTCCTAGGTTCTGGGCCAGTATATCAACAGGAACGGTAGTGAGGGTGCTCTGGCTTCTTGGAAGAAAGCCTTGGCGCTAAGACAACTCCCATTCCTCATGACCCTATCGATCAATCATTCAATCGTATTTATTGAGAGTAACTGCTTAGTAACTGCTTGAGAGAATGCCCACAGTGAACCTACAGTCTAAAGGGGGAGACCGACATTAATAGAAAATTAGTAATTTAATAAGAGGTATGTGGGATTGAAGTGTGGGGTAAATAAAGGCAGTAAATTCATTCATTTATTCATTCAATCTTAGTTATTGAGCTCTTACTGTGTGCAGAGCACTGTACTAAGCGCTTGGGAAGTACAAGTAGGCAACATATAGAGACGATCCCTAGCCAGCAACGAGCTCACAGTCTAGAAGGAGGAGACAAACAACAAAACAAAACATGTAGACAGGTGTCAAAATCGTCAGAACAAATATAATTAAAACTATATGCAGAATATATAAATATATGCAAAGAGCTATAAATCCCTTGTGGTATCAAGCATTTTACTAAGCACTCTACTAGACACAAGTTAATCAGGTCCCACATGAGTCTTACAGTCTAAATAGGAAGGAGAACAGGTATTGAATCCAAACTTTAGTGAAGAGGGAAGTAGTCCCTTGCCCAAGGTCTCACAGCGGAAATGTGGCAGAACCAGGATGAGAATCCACGCACTCTGACACCCAAGCCTATGCAGTTTCCACTAGTACACACTGCTTCTTAAAATCCAATGCAAAAGCCAGGATCCAGTTCTTGTGGGAAGAACTTGTGGGAAGAGAAGGAGCGTGGCTCAGTGGAAAGAGCACGGGCTTTGGAGTCCGAGGTCATGGGTTCAAATCCCGCCTCTACCAATTGCCAGCTGTGTGACTTTGGGTAAGTCACTTCACTTCTCTGGGCCTCAGGTCACTCATCTGTAAAATGGGGATGAAGACTGTGAGTCCCCCGTGGGACAACCACAGAACAGTGCTTTGCTCACAGTAAGCGCTTAATAAATGCTGTCGTTGTTATTATTATTATCTTCAGGAGAGACAAGGCCACCTTCATTTGAGATTGCAGAGCGGGCTCATTCAAATGCAAGGATGTGCTATAACCCAGCCCGGGTAAGATGCCCAATACAGTATGTGGAGCCTCTCAGGGCCTTGACACTTGGTTGAGTAGTAAACATTTTACGGAGGGAATGGGATTCAAGGAACCCTCTTTCGAGTGAGATTGGGATCTCCGTGTTTTCTATGTGACATCTCACTGGAAGTGGTTACAGGTACTTAACAAATGACATAATTACTATCATTATGAATGAGAAAACGCCCTGAACATTCACCTTCCGCGCTTTCCACGCCCCGAAAACTAAGCGCGGCTCCCCCGCGGGGCATGATGGGAGTGGTATTTCGGTAGTTGGAGGTGAAAGCTTGATAGACCGAGCATCACATTACATCTCCCAGAAATTCCTGGGCCCCAAGCCGCCATGCCACTCTCTCACACCTCGCGACAACTCCTAAAATGGCCGCGGCAGCCCCGAGGGCGTTGGGGAGTGGACGTTCAGTAGATGATGGTGAAAGATGTCTAGAACGAGCTGCACCCTATAATTTCCAGAAGTCTTTGTGCACCAAGCCTCCATGCCATTCTCCCTCTCTTTGCGACAGGGCCGGACGTAAGGTCGGCCCCCACTGCGGGGCACGATGGGAGTGGAAGTTCGGTAGGCCGAGGTGAAAGCTGTCAAGAACGTCCATCATCCTAATACTCCCAGAATTCTTTTGGCCCGAGCCAGAATGCCACTCTCCCTCTCCTCGCGACAGGCCACACAAGGCCATAGGCTCTGCCACAGAGCATTACTGGAGTGGTAGTTCTTTAGGCGGCGGTGAACTCTGCATCCCACTACTACTCTCAGATGTCTTTCTGACCCGAGCCGCCATGCCCCTCTTCCTCTCCTCCCGGTAGGGCCTGACTTGACGGCGGGCCATGCCGTGGGGCATGACAGTTGTGGTAGTTCTTTTGGCTGCCGTGAACATTGTCTAGAACGACCATCACACTACAGCTCCCAGAACACATTGTGCTCTGCGCCGCCAGGCCACTCTCCTTCTCCTCAGGAACTAATGACTCTTCGTTCATGTGGGAGCATTTTGGGGAGGGCCAGGGCAGATGCCTGGACCAGCCGGGAGCGGACCCAGGCCGATTAAAGGGTGTTTAAAAACCCCTCCCGATTTAAGCGGCCCACCTGCAGTACATGCGGCCACTCAGTGCTTTGACGGTTGGTTGTGAGGTAAACATTTCCGAGAGCGAAATGGTTGAAAGGAGTCCGATTTGAAGCGAATTTGGCATTTCCGTGTTCTCTGTTCTACACCTCACAGGGAGTGGTAACAAGTACTTAAGATTTACCACAATCACTATCAATCCCAAACGGAAAACTTTCTAACCAACGGCCGCCAGCGCCTTCCGCTCTCGGGTACGTTGGGAATGGTACTCCCACTCCCATCGTGGGTTGCCTGGGGCTTGTTTCCATCGTACCCGCATTATCATGTGGTGGTGTTGGTTCAACAATTTCTCTTGGCAAAGAGTGGGTGTTGCTTGAAATTTCTTGCCATGAAACCTCGTTCTTTGGTTGTCGGTTCGGTGATCGGCAGGTTCTTTTCCATGGTCACGAGGGTTTCTCTCCCAGGACATTGTTGATTGTAGTGGTTTTCACCAACAGATGAAAGCTACTCAGAACCGGTGAATAGTCCTAGAACACAAGTCAGCACATTGACTCCTGGGGGAATGGTCCTGGTACGGAACAATTGTTGGAAGGGCCCAGGGACATGGCTCAGCCCCCCACCACTTATAGGGAGGATGATGGACATGAACGTGTTAAGTACAACTAGCAGGAACCTAGCAGGAGAATCATGGCACCTGAATCAACACCCCAGTGCATATGGGCCGGGGTCTCAGGTTCTCGTTCAACCCCCCCAGTATTTGAAGTGAGAGGCCTGTTACCTGCCTCAGCAGCTTAGGCTTCTATGGTAACAGCCTTAGGATCTGGTAGCAACAAGGCACCTGTGGCGATGATGCTAGACCCTGAAATGGCATCCCAGCACTAGAAAGGAGTGTCCCGGCCTCAGGTAACTTCCCTGGCACACGTGGGAAGAGTTCCGAGATTAACGCCTGAGAAGTGTAGGTAGGGAGCGCCCTAGATGTGTGTCTCCAGAATCTATGTGGAGAGGCCTCAGACCTGAGTTGGCATCCTGGACAACACCAGGATCCATGCAGCCTAGAGGGGTCTCTCAGAATCGGGGCCAGAGATGTGGTCCACTACCTACAATTACCTCCCTCCAGCCTCCCCTTCTCTGCCTCCTCCTTCTTCTCTTCCCAAATCTACATCTCCAGCCCATATCCCTGTCCCTCTCTGCTGTCTCATATTTCCTCTTTCCTTCAAGAAATCTCTTCTAGGATGTCCCACCATCATCTCAAACCTGACATGTCTAAAACAGAACTCCTTATCTTCCCACCCAAATCCTGGTCTTCCTCTGACTTTCTCATCACTGTAGATGGCACCACCATCCTTTCTGTCTCACAAGCCCGTAACCTTGGCGTTAGCTTAGACTCCTCTCTTTCACTCAATCCGCACATTCAATCCATTACTAAATCCTTTCTGTTCGACCTTCACAACATGGCTAAAATCTGCCCTTTTCTCTCCATACAAGCCGCTGCCACATTGGTCCAACCACTTATCCTATCCCGTCTTGATTACTGTATCAGCCTCCTTAGTTCCCACTCCAGACCATACGTCACTCTTCCACCCGAATCATTTTTCTACAAAAACGTCCAGTCCGTGTTTCTCCACTCCTCAAGAACCACCAGCGGTTGCCCCTCCACCTCCGCATCAAACAGAATTTCCTTACCATCGGATTTAAAACACTCAATCACCTTGCCCTCTCCTACCTCCCCTCATTACTCTCCTTCTGCAACCCAGCCCTCACTCTTCGCTCCTCTAAAAGTTGCCCTTCTCACTGTAACTTCTCACTGTCAGTCTCTAGCCCACGCCCTACCTCTGGCCTAGAATGTCCTCCCTCTTCATATCTGACAGACAATGTTTCCTCCACTTTTAAAGCCTTATTTAAGATACATCTCCTCTAAGAGGCCCTCCGTTCCCCTTCTCCCACTCCATTCTGCATCACCCTGACCTACTACCTTCATTTATCCTCCCAGCCCCATTGCATTTATGTACATACCTGTACATGTACCTGTAATTTTGTTTATGTATATTGTCTGTTTCCTCCTCTAGACTGTAAGCTCGGTGTGGGCAAGGAATGTGTCTTAATTTATTACACTGTACCTTCCTAAGCGCTTAGTACGGTGATCTCCGCACCAGAAGTGCTCAATAAATATGATCGACTGACTCTTCCTCCTCTCATTGTGACTTTTTCTCTTTTACCTCCTCTTCCTCTTCCTTCTTCTCCAGCTCTTCCTCTTCTTTCTTCTCCTTTTACTTCTCGTTCTTCTCTTCCCACTCACCTTCTTCCTCTTCCTCCCTTCTTCTGTATTCCTTATCTCCCCTTCCTCTTATCCTTCGTCCTCCTGCTCCTGGGCATACACCTTCTTCTACACTTCTCTGGTGTTCTTTCCTATTGGGTGGTTATACCCGATCCATTAATTATCCTGGGTAATTGATGATTTTTTGCAGCATTAACAAAGTGAGCCCTATGTGCTAATTTCACCACCCGTAGTTCTGAGTTAGATTCAAGATGGTCAGATCCAATTTCTATCCCTCAGGAAAGCTTACAGTCTATCTTATCTCCATTTATAGAGGCGGAAGCTGAAGCTTAGAGTGGTGAAGTGTTTGATCATGGTTAGAGTGGTGAAGTGTTTGATCAGGGTTAGCCAATAAACCAGAAGGAGAGATGGGACTTGAAGTCAAGAGAGACTCCCAATTCCTTGCTCTTTTCACTAGGTTGTTCTGCCTCCTTCCAAAGAGTGAAGACTGTCAATCACAGGCAATAATTGATGGCTGACCTGACTGGGCAACTCCGCTAACAGTGGGCCCGGGATCTCCTGGGTGGGGTAAGGTCTTTCTCCTGTTCCGTGTGGAATAACAACATCTTCCCAGGAGATGCCGCTCAACCCCCGTTTGGGTGGATTCCAGTGGCTCACGTTCACCTACTTTACCAAGGCCAAGGGCCTCCTGTGCTGGACTGAAATACATGACGAAGGCTGGGTAGCTTAGGAATCAGAACATAAGACTGACTTCCCATTCATGATCTGCCCTTTGCCTGCTGTGTGACCTTGGAGAAATCCCTTTGCCTCTCTGGTCCTCTGTTTTCTCCTCTGTAAAATGAGAATGAGGTTTGAGTCAAGTGTGGGACAGGAACGTTATCTGATATGATATCCATTCATCTACCCGAGCGCTCAGTAAGTGTCAGAACTTCAATAACACCAACAACTACAACTAGCGCAACAACAATGATAATAATGATAGTAATAAATAATATTGATAGCTCATGTCCAGTGTCGTCCCTAATAATAAGGAAAATACTTGTGAGCTTTCCATAGCAGACGAAGTCACACGAGTCGTCTCACATGAGCTGCATATATGCTGTAGAGGATGCTACACTAAGAGGATGAAAGCAGGAGGAACAGAGATGAGAGTAGGGACAGACTAACTTTCCCGCGATCAGGTCCCTGATGGCGACCCTCAGAAGGTGAACTCGGAAGGCCACTCTCGGTCCCCCTAGAGGCCAGCGTGCTAGTGCTCCATCAGAGAAGGGGAGGGTCCAGATCAGGTAGCATTTTCGAACACCGCCACATCCAGGACGTCTCCCTCAGACCCCCCGCTTCCTCCGAGTGGCTCCTCGTCAAGCAGACCCTCTCTTGGGGGGCCCGCCCCAGGCTAGCTGAAGGTCAGCTACTCGCCTTTTGTCCCCACCGCAATTCTGATCCAGAACTCAGAGTGACAGGACCCACCCCAGGTATCCTTCCCACGCTTCGGACCCTCAAGGAATGGGAAAGACTCTTAGAGATCATAGAGAGGAGGTCCCCTCCCTCCTCCAACACCGGAGCAAGGAGTAGCAATAGCGCTTAGCACTGCACTAAACACTGGGAAAATTACCTAGGGGAGAATGAAACTTCCCTATCTGAGCGTAATTGAACAAAAGGCTGGCGAAAGACACATAAAGGCAATGACAGGTAAGACAAGAGCAATGGGGGATAGTCTCCGGAGGAGACGTTTCAGGCTCCTCGTGGCTTGGATTCCAAAAACCACAGCCACAGATCCGGTTCGTAAGGGGATGCAGGTGACGCTGAAGGCTGGCGTGGAAGGAGCAAGCCAGGTTTTTATCCGCTGTTTGTGATACGTTCCTGGGACAGGGGCTAGGAGTCACAGCCGGGCCGCGGGGGAACAGCGCTCAGGAGGACTCATGAGTCTACAACGTTATCCTCCTTGGCGGCTAGTGGAGACTGGGACCCATAGAGAATGGCTCCGGGGGGACACCTCTGACGGCAGGGTACGGCGCTCAGCACTCAGAGATGAAGCAGGGAGTTCAGGGACCCAGCCTGGAGAACTTGGCTGTGTTCTTCTACAGGAAGGGGCAGCGACTCCATCTTTCATCATCATCAGTCGGATTTATTGAGCGCTTACTATGTGCAGAGCACTGTACTAAGCTCTTGGGAAGTACAAATTGGCAACATATAGAGACAGTCCCTACCCAACAGTGGGCTCACAGTCGAAAAGGGGGAGACAGAGAACAAAACAAAACATACTAACGAAATAAAATGAATAGGATAGATATGTACAAGTATAATAAATAAATAAATAAATAGAGTAATAAATATGTACAAACATATATACATATATACAGGTGCTGTGGGGAAGGGAAGGAGGTACGATGGGGGGGATGGAGAGGGGGGCGAGGGGGAGAGGAAGGAAGGGGCTCAGTCAGGGAAGTCCTCCTGGAGGAGGTGAGCTCTCAGCAGGGCCTTGAAGGGAGGAAGAGAGCTAGCTTGGCGGATGGGAAGAGGGAGGGCATTCCAGGCCCGGGGGATGACGTGGGCCGGGGGTCGATGGCAGGACAGGCGAGAACGAGGTGCGGTGAGGAGATTAGCAGCGGAGGAGCGGAGGGTGCGGACTGGGCTGTAGAAGGAGAGAAGGGAGGTGAGGTAGGAGGGGGCGAGGTGATGGAAAGCCTTGAAGCCCAGGGTGAGGAGTTTCTGCCTGATGCGCAGATTGATTGGTAGCCACTGGAGATTTTTGAGGAGGGGAGTAATATGCCCAGAGCGTTTCTGGACAAAGATAATCCGGGCAGCAGCATGAAGTATGGATTGAAGTGGAGAGAGACACGAGGATGGGAGATCAGAGAGAAGGCTGGTACAGTAGTCCAGACGGGATAGTATGAGAGCTTGAATGAGCAGGGTAGCGGTATGGATGGAGAGGAAAGGGCGGATCTTGGCAATGTTGCGAATCTGAGACCGGCAGGTTTTGGTGACGGCTTGGATGTGAGGGGTGAATGAGAGAGCGGAGTCGAGGATGACACCAAGGTTGCGGGCTTGTGAGACGGGAAGGATAGTAGTGCCGTCAACAGAGATGGGAAAGTCAGGGAGAGGACAGGGTTTGGGAGGGCACACAAGGATTTCAGTCTTCGACATGTTGAGCTTTAGGTGGCGGGCAGACATCCAGATGGAGATGTCCTGAAGGCAGGAGGAGATGCGAGCCTGGAGAGAGGGGGAGAGAGCAGGGGCAGAGATGTAGATCTGGGTGTCATCAGCGTAGAGATGATAGTTGAAGCCGTGGGAGCGAATGAGGTCACCAAGGGAGTGCGTGTAGATTGAGAACAGAAGGGGACCAAGCACTGAACCTTGGGGAACCCCCACAGTAAGAGGATGGGAGGGGGAGGAGGAGCCTGCAAAAGAGACTGAGAAAGAACGACCGGAGAGATAAGAGGAGAACAAGGAGAGGACGGAGTCTGTGAAGCCAAGGTCAGATAGGGTGTTGAGGAGAAGGAGGTGGTCCACAGTGTCAAAGGCAGCTGAGAGGTCGAGGAGGATTAGGACAGAGTATGAGCCATTGGATTTGGCAAGCAGGAGGTCATTGGTGACCTTTGAGAGGGCAGTTTCCGTGGAATGAAGGGGACGGAATTCAGACTGTAGGGGGTCGAGGAGAGAATTGTTGTTGAGGAATTCTAGGCAGCGTGTGTAGACAACTCGTTCAAGGAGTTTGGAAAAGAATGGTAGGAGGGATATGGGGCGATAACTAGAAGGTGAGGTGGGGTCAAGAGATGGTTTTTTTAGGATGGGAGAGACATGGGCATGTTTGAAGGCAGAGGGGAAGGAGCCAGTGTAGAGTGAGCGGTTGAAGATGGAAGTTAAGGAGGGGAGAAGGGATGGAGCTAGAGATTTCATGAGATGAGAGAGAATGGGGTCAGAAGCACAGGTGCCTTTGGGAGGGGAGAGGTTCATCCATCAGCCCGGTGCTGTCCCATCCTACATCAGAACCATTTGGCCGGGCCCCATTCTCTGACTCCATCAACAATGGTCCTCCCCAGGGACTGCCCTCGAGGATTCACAGCCCCCATTTCTTTCCCAAGCCCTTCCAGGACGAAACACACAATCCCACTCTATCAACAGCATAAACGGTGTCCGATCCTCCGTGCAAAACTCTGATAAAATAAAAACAAAAAACAATAGAGGTAGAAGAAGTGATCTGTAGCCTCAAGGAGTTTGCAATCTAACAGGGACAGAGACAGAAAATGAATTACCGATAAAATAGGAAGATATATTTATGGGAAAGTAAGGGATTAAGCAGACGATCACCTACTGTAGTAGTATTAGTCATGAGGGCCTCCTGAGAGTAGTGAGCTGTACTATTTCTTACACAATCAACCGGTCAGCGGTATTTACCTAGTGTTTTTGAGAGGTGCTTAATTCTTGAGAGAGTACAATAGAGTAAATAGACATATCCCTGTCCTCAAGAATATTTCAATCTAACGAGTAAGACAGGTATGAGAAGAAGATGCAATGTCTACTAGTGGAAAGAGCACAGGCCTGGAAGTTACAGGAATCAGGTTCTAATCCCTGCTCAGCTACTCGTCTTCTGCTTAAGCTTGGGTAAGTCACTTAACGTCTCTCTGCCTCACTTTCCTTAGCTATTCAATGGGGATTTGAAACCTATTTTACCTCCAATTTAGACTGTGCTCTTGGTGTGAAACTGGGACTGCGTCTGACATGATAGTACAAACCTATTCCAGTACTTAGTACATTGTCTGGCACCCAGGAAGCGATTAGCAAATACAACAACAATAATGATAATAACAAATGCAATAATAATCTACCATTAGAATGGTCAGTTTAAATAACTGAATGTACATTTAAATAAAGATGAATGCACAAGTGCTGAAGATGGGTTTAAATAAAGTCATATTTGCCAAAGTTGGCTCATCTTAAAATTCCGGGAGAGAAACTGAGAGAGACTAAATTGATATGATCCGAAGTGTAATGGATAGCTAGGATTGAATAAGTGCTGAGGTAGTAGTTAGGAAGATGAGACCTAGATAAAAGAAAAATAAGTGGGGAAGAAATCCTGGGAAAGAGGGATTTCAGAACTGCTTTAAAATGAACCGTGGTATGGCAGGTATGAAATGGGAGGGAGTTCAAGGCAGGAGTAAGGGCATGGAGCTGGGGTCGGCAATGGGAGATTTGAGAATGAGGCATGGCTATAAGGTTAGTTTGAAAGGCGTGAAAAGTTAAACTATGGGTGTGGTGGGAGATGAAAATGTATATGCAGAAGAGCGAGAATGCTGAGAGACAGCCTTGAAACTCATGGTCAGGAATTTCTGCTTGACGTGGACAGAAATGGATAAACATAGGAAGAATTTCAGCAGTGGAGATACCTGGAACTCTCTCCTTTCCCATATCAGACAAACCACAGCTCTCCCCAGGTTGACCACCCTCTTAAAATCTCATCTCCTCCAACAGGATTTCTCCAATCAATTTCTCACTCCCAAGAGCCAAATCATTCCTTCAGCCAACTCTAGCACATATGGACTTATTTATTCCTTCCTTAGTATTCATGTATATGTTGGGTTACATATATATGTAATCATGGCACTTATCGAGAGCCTAGAGAGTGAAGAAGAATCCATCAGTCGAACAGATGGCATTTATTGAGCAGCTACTAAGTGCAAAGCAGTCCTTCAATCAATTAGTTTGTATTTATTGAGGGTATACCTAGAGCTGAAAAATTCATCAATCAATTAAATGGAATCTAGCGACTGCCTACTGATTGAATTCTAGGAACTGTACTAAGTGCTTGGGAGAGCACAATAAAGAAAGACACAGAGTTCCTGCTATCCAGGCATTTCCAATCGAATAGGGTGGGGAGACAGGGAGAAATGATTTACAAAGAGTGGGATTCAGAGTAAGAATAAGGATCAGGAAGGAAGCAGAACGAATAGGACAGATTGGAATGCTGTTTTTTCTATAGTTTTTGGTAAGTGCCTACTATGTGCCAGACACTGTAGTAAGCGCTGGGGCATATGCAAATTAATCAATTTGGACACAGTCTCTGTCTCACATGGACTCACCATTTTAATCTCCATTTTACAGATGAGGTAACTAAGACACGGATATGTGAATTAATTTGTCCATTTCACACAGCATACAAGTGGCATAACCGGGATTAGAACCCAGGTCCTTCTGACTCTCAAGCCCCTGCCCTATTGACTAGGCTACACTGGTTCTCTAATGACTGCTCAAATGCCTTCCCAAATAAGAATATATCACTATAATTAAATCTAATATTTACACATGCATGCGTGTTGAGATGAGAGGAAGTGTGAGTGAGATGGGGAAAGCAAGAGGGTAGAAGTGATGGGAGAAGTAGAAAGTTGGAGTGAAAAGGGGGAGCAATAGGAGCAATAGGATAGTGAGAGGTGGTGAGATTTTGGGTTCCCTTCCGCCGCCGACCAATGACATCAGAGATCTAGGTGCAAGACCTCACTTAGCTAGGACACGGAAGGAGACTTGGGAAACACACACACACACACACACACACACACACACACACACACACACATTGCACCTGTGGTACTCCGTCAGCTTCGGCATCCACCTGCAGAGCAAACTTCAGAACACCTTTATCATGTGGAGGGAAAAGGCAAGATTCCCCTCTGAATGGACAAGGACAGAAGGTCTGGGGTTGCAGGGGGAAACTGGCCAGGGGAATGATTTACAGGAGGGTGGGTGTGGGGACGCACAGAGGGCTGGGGAACGGCCAGGTCTTGTTTGTCGGGCAGCAGATGAAGCATTAGGCTAATGTCCAGTCACCGAGTCTCTGTGGTCGACATTTTGAGACTCCTGCAGATTTCCCTGTGGTATTTCATCGCAGATGAGCCCTCTCGTCCTGGAGCAAAACCCAATCCGGTGCACCAGTCACTGAAGGCCTGCTTGACCTGTTCTTTCCGCAGGGTGTAGATGAAGAGGTTTAGGATGTTGATCACCGCCGCCCCCTTGGTCAGTTCCACCCTGTCCTTGGCAGACGGTTTGATGTACATGAAGATGCAACTGCCATATGTGATGGAGACCACAACCATGTGGGAGGAGCAGGTGGAGAAAGCCTTTCTCCGCTGCTGGGCAGAGGGGTGTCTCAGGATGGCATAGACGATCGTTGTGTAGGACGCAGTCATTAGCACCAAGGTAACGAGAAGCGTCCCCAAGTACAAGTCGAAAGCCTTCAGCTCCAGGAAGCTGGTATCGGTGCATGAGAGACCCATAATTGGAGAAAAATTGTAGATAATGTGGTTGGGGATGTTGGAGTCACAGAAGCCTAGCCGGGCTACCATAACAACCGGTGGGGACACGATCAGATAACTAGAAAAAAAGAGCAGATGACCAACAGGAAGCATACTTCCCAGATCATGACGGTTGTGTAGTGCAGGGGCCGGCAGATGGCAACATAGCGGTCGTAGGACATGGGGGCCAGGCGGAAGAATTCGGTCGCCACCAGGAAGAGGAAGCAGTTGGATAGCTGCGTGAAGCAGTTGGAAAAGGAAATCGTTCTGTTTCCGGTGACGATGGTGACTAGGAAACTGTAAATGCAGGCGGATATGAAGGCGATCTCCAGCAAGGATAAATAAACGGCGCAGGAAGAAATATATGGGGGTGTGGAGGCAGGAGTCCAGCAGGGTTAGAGTGACGATGGTCAGGTTCCCGGCAATGCTCACTGCGTAGGTGAGAAAGAGGACGAGGAAGAACAGAGTCTGAAAATTGGGGTCATCTGTGAGCCCCACGAGGATGAACTCTGTTACCCTCGTGCCATATCCCATGGTTGATTGGTGGAGTCATCCAAATCTGCAGAAGCAATGTGAGAAATGGGGCAGCTGAGGGCAGGTGCAGGAGCAGCCTAAGATGGGGAGAAGAGCCCATGGAACAGCCAACGAGAAATTCCCCCTCCCCTTCAGTGGTTCAGGCTCCAGGTGCCACACGACCCAACCATTAATACTGTGGTCAGAGGCGGTTTGGTAGGAAGGTGTCCCCAGATCCTTCCAGCTGATCTCGCGGGCAAGTGTTTGAAAACTCTCTTCAAGTTCAGCTCTCCATCCCTGGCCCTTTCCCTGCCCACAGTACAGGTCATCCCGTTGTCCCTGAAAGGTCCCCGTTCTTATGGTAGCCTACTTCCCTCTGGCTCCCACATCTCAGTTTCTTTCTTACTATTTCCACTGCCTGCTTCTGCCCTTCTGTCTGCAGGATTTGGCAGTCACTTTCAGTGATCATGATTTATACAGCCTGGGCGGGGGAGGGAGGCTTCTAGGAAACGGGGCCAAAGATATGGACTACGATCATCCATTAACTCCCTCCTCCTTTCTCCTCCTCCATTTCCTTCTCTTTTACCTTCTCCTCATTCTTTCTCATTCACCTCCTCTTCTTTGGCATTTCCCCCTCTCATTACCCTTTTTCCTCTACTTGCTCTCCCTTTTCTTCCTTCTTCTCTTCCTCCTCTCTCTTCTCCTCTTACGTCTCGTTCTCCTGTTCCCCTCGCCTTCTTTCTTCCATTATGCCTCTTCTCCTTCTTTCTTCCTTCTATGTTCCTTATCCTCTCTTCCTCCTCCTCCTCCTGCTCCCGGTTATACACCTTCTCCATTTCTCTAGTGCCCTTTTCTGTTGCGCAGCAGTTATACACGGTTCAGGAATTATTCTGTGCAATTGATGAATCAGTTACAGCATTAACAAAGCACGCCCTATGTGTTAAGCACATAGATTCGACGTAGATTCTAATGGTCAGATCGGACGCAATTTCTGTCCCTCAGGAGGCTCATAGTCTATCTTATCCTCAGTTTATAAATGAGAGAGCTGAGTTTCAGATTGGTGCGGTGTTTGCCCATGGTCGCCCCATAGACTAGATGGAGAATGTTGACTAGAGACCAGGCCTCCTGATACCCAGGCCCGTACATTTTTCACTAGGTCGCTCTGCCTCCTGCCGAAGAGTAAAGACAGCCCCATCACTGGAAAGATGTGATGACTGACCTGACTGGACAACGTGTCTAACAAGGAGCCCGGGATAAACAGGGTGGGGGTAAGATCTTCCTACTGTTCCATGTGGAATGACATTCGTCGCAGGAGACGCCCCCTACGCCTGTTCAGGAGATACCCATGGCTTCTACTCACTCGCTTTACTCAGGCTGATGGCCTGTCCTGGGCCAGAAAAAATGAAGAGGACTCGTTAATGTAAGGATCACAGCTTGGGGCTAGGTTCTGAGAGACCTGGGCTTTCATTCCAACTCTGCCTCTGGCCTGCTGCATGACATCGGAGAAGTCCTTTCACTTCTCTGGGCCTCTATTTTCTCCACAGTAGAATGGGGATAAAGTTGTGAGGCCCGTGTGGGTCAGGAACTGTGTCCGATAGCATAACCATAAGTCTATCCAAACGTTCAGAAAACAGTGCTTACTAAATGCCATAACAGCAAAAATAACAACAGCCACTGAAATAAAAATAATAGTGCCGATAAAAGTAATGATAATAATTCATGTCTATTGTCATCGCGACTAATGGATTCATTCATTCATTCAATCGTATTTATTGAGCGCTTACTGTGTGCAGAGAACTGTACTAAGCGCTTGGGAAGTACAAGTCGGCAACATATGGAGACTGTCCCTACCCACAGAGACTGTGACGGGCTCACAGTCTAGAAGGGGGAGACAGACAACAAAACAAAGCATGTAGACAGGTGTCAAAATCGTCAGAACAAATAGAATTAAAGTTATATGCACATCATTAACAAAATAAATAGAATAGTAAATATGTACAAGTAAAATAGATTAATAAATCTATATATATATATATATATATATATATATATATATATATATATATATATATATACAAGTGCTGTGGGGAGGGGAAGGAGGTAGGGCAGGGGGATGGGGAGGAAGAGAGGGGAATAGAGGGCTCAATGTGGGAAGGTCTCTTCGAGGAGGTGAGCTCTCAGTAGGGCTTTGACGAGAGGAAGAGAACTAGCTTGGCGGATATGTGGAGGGAGGGCATTCCAGGCCAGTGGAAGGACGTGGGCCGGGGGTCGATGGTTGGACAGGTGAGAACGAGCCACAGTGAGAGGTTTAACAGAAGAGGAGCGGAGGGTGAGGGCTGGGCTGTAGAAGGAGTGAAGGGAGGTGACGTAGGAGGGGCCGAGGTGATGGAGAGCCTTGAAGCCGAGAGTGAGGAGTTTTCGCTTGATTCGTAGGTTGACAGATTTACTGGAGATTTTTGAGGAAGGGAGTAACATCCATTCATTCAATCGTATTCATTGAGCGCTTACTGTGTACAGAGCACTGTACTAAGCGCTTGGGAAATACAAATTGACAACATATAGAGACGGTCCCTACCCAACAACGGGCTCACACTCTAAAGCGTTTCTGCACAAAGATGATTCAGGCAGCAGAGTGAAGTATAGACTGAAGTGGTGAAAGACCGGAGGATGGGAGATCAGAGAAGAGGCTGATGTAGTGATCCAGTCGGAATAGGATGAGAGTTGAACCAGCATGTATGGATAAAGTGTATGTGTGGGTCCCAGGGAAAGGAGGGCACAAGAGTCAGCTCCCATGAGCGCCACATAGCCTTTTGAGGATGACGAAGGGGGAAAAGCAGGGAGGAGAACAGGGACAAACTCACTTTCCCGAGGATCAGATCCCTGATGGCGCCCTTCAGAAGGTGAATCCAGAAGACCGCATTCAGTCCACTTCGAAGCCGGTTTGCTCTTGCTACACCAGAGGAGGAGAGGTTCTTGACGAGGAAGCACTGTATAACGTCTTCAAATCCAGGCCCTCTCCCTACAGCAGGCCCTCTCCTTATGACCCCTTGACAAGCAGACCCTCTCTCGTGGGCCGCGCCCCAGGCCATCCGAATTTCAGTTCCCCTTCTTTTGTCCCCACCGCACTTCCGAGAGCAGATCCTATCCAGAACACAGACAGCGCCCACCCCAGGTGACCTTCCCGCTACAGACCCTCGGGGAACGCGAAAGGCTATCAGAGATCACAGAGAGGAGGTCCCCTCCCTCCTCTAGCAACGCAGCAAGGAGTAGCAATGGGACAAAGCATTGCACTAAGCACTGGGAAAATTACCCAGGGAAGAATAAGACACGGTCCCTGGAAGGCTCCCCGTCTAAGTAAAATTGGGCAGAGGGCTGGCGACGGAAACATGAGGGCAATGACAAATAAGACAAGAGAAACAGGGAACTGTGCCCAGAGGAGAATTTTCAGCCTCTCTGTGGCCCTGATTTCAACAGACACAGCCACGGACCCCAGTTCTCCGTGCGGAAAGGTGGATGATGCTCAAGACCAACGTTACAGGAGCCAGGCTGGTTTTATCCGCTCTGCTCGCGACGAGCTCCGTGGACCTGTGCCAGAAGTCAGGAGCATTAATGAGTTTACACCATTCCCCGCGGTGGCAGCCACTGAAGACCCTGGCCTCGTGGAGAATGGGGCCGGTGGAAACTCGGAGGACAGGGACGGGGGCCCAGAGCCCAGAGATGAAGCGGGGACTGCAGGAATGCAGCCTCGAAACCGTGGCTGAGTTCTTCCTTGGGACGAGACAGTTATGCCGGTATTGGCCTGGAGGGGTTGGGGGGTTTCATCCGCCAGCACTCTGCTGTCCCACTCTTAAACAGGACCTTCTGACTGGGCCCTGCTTTCTGGCTTCAGCCATTTTTTGCTGAATTGTACCATCCAAGTGCTTAGTACACTGTTCTGTAATAATAATAATAATAATAACAATAATAATAATAATAATAATAATAATGTCATTCATTAAGCGCTTACTATGTGCAAAGCACTGTTCTAAGCGCTGGGGAGGTTATAAGGTGATCAGGTCTTCCCACGAGGCGGCGCATAGTCTTGATCCCCATTTTACAGATGAGGTAACTGAGGCACAGATAAGTTGTGACTTGCACAAAGACATGCAGCTGACACTTGGCAGAGTCAGGATTTGAACCCATGACCTCTGACTCCAAAGTCTGTGCTCTTACCACTGAACCACGCTGCTTCTCTTCTGTACACAGTAAGCGCTCAATAAATACGATTTAATGAATGAATGAATTTGTGCCTGGACTCCAGCTGTTAATATCAGCACTGGTCCCACTCAGGAACTGCCCTAGGGGATTCACAGCCATCAGGTCTTTCCTAAACCCTTCCCAGGAGGAAACTACACAATCCCAATCCACTAGTATCATTAACTGTGTGCAGTTCTCCGTGCTAAACGCTGACAAATTGAAAACAAACAAACAAACAAAAAACCACAATAGAAGTAGGAGACAAGGAGTTTACAATCTAGTCAAGAAACAGACCCAAAATGAATTACGGATAAAATAGGAAAATATATTTATGAGAAGTTAAGGATTTAAATAGAAGATCTCATATAGTACTAGTAATTACAAGCTCTTCCAGAGAAAAGTGAGCTGCACTATTCCTCATCCAATCAATCAGCCAATCAGTGGTATTTATTGAGTTCTTAATGAGAAGTGCTACATTATTGAGATACTACAATAGAATAAACAAACACATTCCCTCTCCTCAAGAATATTGCAGTCTAATGAGGAAAGAAGGTATGAGAAAAATGAGAAATAGCATGTCCTAGTGGAAAAAACACAGGCCTGGAAGTTCCAGGACCCAGGTCTAATCCCTGCTCATCAACTTGACTGCTGTGTAATTTTGTGTCACTTACCTTCTCTCTGCCTCACTTTCCTTAGCTGTGCAATGCAGATTAAGTACCTGCTCTACCTCCAAAATAGACTGTGAGCTTAGTGTGGAACAGGGACTGCATTTGACCTGATGGTCTTATATTTACCCTAGTGCTTAGTACAGTGTTTGGCACCCAATAAGCAATAAACAAATACAACAACAACAACAATAATAAAAATAATAATAGCAGTAATCATAATTTACCACTAAATGGTCAGATTAAATAATCTAATGCAGAGCTGAATGAAGATGAATGCACAAGTGCTGAAGATGGTTTTAAAGTCATCTGTGCAAAAGGTCGTTCAGCTTAAAATGAAGGGAGATCAATTGGGAGAGACTAAACTGATATGAACAGAAGTGCTGTGTGTTGTTGGAATTGAATAAATCCTGAGGTGGCAATTAGGAGGGTGAGACCGAAGTAAAAAAAAATTAAATAGG
The DNA here is from genome assembly GCF_015852505.1 of Tachyglossus aculeatus. NCBI lineage: Eukaryota > Metazoa > Chordata > Mammalia > Monotremata > Tachyglossidae > Tachyglossus > Tachyglossus aculeatus. Next base: position 3,728,695 of record NW_024044830.1, on the reverse strand, counting down.
GAAGAACTCCTGGAAGAAGAGGGATTTCAGAAGGGCTTTTAAAACTGAGAGTTGCAGTCTGGCAGATATGAAATGTGAGGGAGCTCAAGGCAGGAGAAAGGGCATGGAGCCAGGGAAGGAGCAAAAACCACACTTCACATTGGACCTGTGGTACTCCATCCACTTCGGCACCGACCTGGAGAGCAAACCTCAGAACGCCTCTATCACGTGGAAGGAAAGGACAACATTCCCCTCTGAATGGTGGAGGGCAGAAGGGCCAGAGTAGCAGGGAGACCTGGCCAGGTGTGGGATTTCCAGGAGGGTGGATGCGGCAGCACAAAGAGGGCTGGAGAACGTCCAGGTCCAGCAGATGACGGGCTGCAGATGAAGCATTAAGCGAATGTTCATTCACCGAGTCTCTGTGGTCGACCTTTGTGCTTCCTGAAGATTTCCCTTTGGTATTTTATCGCAGATGAACCCTCACGTCCTGGAGGAAAACCCCACTCGGTGCACCGGGACCATGAAGGCCTGTTTGACCTACTCGTTCCGCAGCGTGTAGATGAAGAGGTTCAACATGGGGGGAATGGAAGTGTTAAGGACCGTTATCCCCTTGGTCATTTCCACCCTGTCCTTGGTGACGGTTTTATGTACATGAAGATGTAATTGCCAAATGTGATGGAGACCACGATCATGTGGAAGGAGCAGGTGGAAAAGGCCTTTCTCCTCTGCTGAGCGGAGGGCAGTCTCGGGATAGCGTGGATGATGGCTGTGTAGGACGCAGTCACCAGAACCAGGGTGACCAGGAACGTCCCCAAGGCCAGGAAGAACGCCATTAGCCCCAGGAACCTGGTGTACGAGCGGTAGAGCTGTAGTATGGGAGAAGAATCACAAATGAAGTGGTTGATGATATTGGAGGAGCAGAAATCATGATGGAGGAGTACGATAACTGGTGGAAAGACGACCAGGAACCCATCCAGCCAGGAGCAGAGGACCAGCAGATCGCAGAAGCCCCTGCCCATGACGGTTGTCTAGTGCAAGGGATGCCTGATGCCGATGTAGCAGTCGTAGGACATGGAGGCCAGGAGGAAGAACTCCATCACCCCCAGGAAGATGAAGAAGAATAGCTGAGTGAAGCAGTTGTAAAAGGAAATGGTTCTGTCTCCGGTGGCGATGGTGACCAGGAATCTGGGATTGCAGGCTGATATAAAGGTGATCTCCAGCGAGGAGAAACTGCGCAGGACGAAGTACATCGGGGTGAGGAGACAGGAGTCCAGCAAAGTGAGGGTGATGATGGTCAGATTCCCGGTGACGCTTAATGCATAAGTCAGGAGGAGGACGAAGAAGAGTGGAGCCTGCAGCTGGGGGTCATCAGTGAACCCCGCGAGGATGAACTTTGTCACCCCCTTACCGTTTCCCATAGTTACTTGTTCTCACTGACTGGACCTGTTGATGCAGCAGAAGCGAGAGAGGGAGTGAGAGCTGGCACAGAACCAGCCTGTGACCCAGGTGGAGAGGACAGAAACAGTGAACCTCTGCACTCTCCCTTCCTTCTTTCAGTCGTTCATTCATTCAATCGTATTTTGAGGGCTTATTATGTACAGTACTAAGCACTGTACTATGTGCTTGGGAGAGTACAATATAACAATAACAGGCACATTCCCTGACCTTAATGAGATTACTGTCATTCGCCAACACTAGCTGCAATGTACAAGTGCTGTGTCTCCCCCGTTCTAGACTGTGAGCTCGTTGTTGGATAGGGATTGTCTCTGTTGTCGAATTGCACTTTCCAATTGTTTAGTACAGTGCTCTGAACACAGTAAGCGCTCAATAAATACGATTGAATGAGTGAAGTGCCCTAAGAAGAGTAGGTGGAAGTGTCTTTGAACTATCGACCCCATCAGCCTCTTTTCCGATTTTATTGTCCTTAATTTCAATCTCTCCTTTACCAACATTTTTCTATGAATTAATCCCTCTCCCCCACAATCACCCCTGCTAGACTGTTAACTCCCTGAGTACAGGGATTTTTTATGTTATTTCTTAAAAACTTACAATGAGTCAGGCACTGTGATAAGGGCTGGGTAGATACAAGCTAATCAGTTTGGACACAGTCCATATCCCAGTGGAGCTCATAGTCTTAATCCTCATTTTACAGATGATGTACCTGAGACAGAGAGAAGTTAAATGACTTGCCCAAAGTCACACAACACAGAAGTGGCCGAGCCAGGATTGAATCCAGGTCCTTCTGACTCCCAGGTCTGGACTCTATTAACTCTGCTTTACTCTCCCAAGAGTTCGGAATCACGCTGTGCACCAATCAGGTAGGTGTTTAGTCAATTCTATGGCTTGATTAATTGACTATTAAGGGATAGATTCTAAATTAGTGCTATTAATTAATTAATTTACTGTTTGGTTGATGAGTACACCGACAGAAAATTCAGATCTATTACCTGCAGAAAGGCAGGTGGAGGAAAGGGAACATCTTTCTCGTGTCAAACAAAGACCACACAATTTTCCCACTCCGTTGGCTTTCTCGGGACTTTGACTCGGCATGCAGAGACAGAAGAGAATTTTGTGTTTCAGTCTAGTTCCACATCTTGAACATACGGAAGTAGCCTCTACCTCACCCAACTAAACTCTCAGCTTGGTAGTTGGTTGTGGGGGGGGGGGCGGAGGAAATCTCCCCCAGGCTCTCCGAGGGGAGAACACCCCACCGGTTTTCTCCAGAACTCATCCAGGATCCTGGGAAGCTCTCCCGGCTTTTGCTTTGGCAGCCATATCTCCGCTGTCGGGATCAACGGGGTGGATCATGGTTTGTCCGTATGAAGGAGTCCTACTCGATAGGCAGGTAGGCGAGAGACTCTGAAGGCCGAGAGTCAGGCTGGCTTTATCCTCTCTATTCGTGATGGGCTCTGGGAAGCCGGGGTCCACAAACCACAGCTGAGCTGCGGGAAGTCGTGCTCAGGAGCAGAAATGAATCTACGCTGATAACCACGATGGCAGACGACAGAGACTGGAGCCCTTGGAAAACAGTACGGAGAGCAGAAATAGGTGCTCAGAACAGAGCCGAGGCTAGGGCTGCTGGGACACAGCCTGGAGAGCCCTGGTTATGTTCTTTCCCCGGAAAGGGTAGAGACACTGAGTTTATCCTGAGGTAGGGAGTGGGGGAGGGACGCCTTTACGAAAGTCCAAATTAGCCCTAGCAAATTTTCCAGGAAAATATGCATCTTTTCCCTCCGTTCCCTTTCCTTCCATTTTCGCCAATGTTAAGAAGTGGTAGGAAGCTCCAGAGGGACGGTCTGATATGGTTCAGAATTTTGGACTACACGTAGCACTTCCTTTCTGCGATACTATCTAGAGTTTTGAGAAAACATATTCGTATTACTGTCTAGTTGTATCACTGGAGTATTTCTGTCGCTCTGATTCCACACTATCCAGTGCTGGAGCTAAAGCAGGTGACATGGGAATTGTCCAAGGTGTTGAGCTATACGGCCTGAGAGTCAGAAGACACAGATCCACATCGATCGAACAATTGTTTTTATTGAACACTTACTGTTAGTAGAACACTGTACTAAGGGCTTGGGAGAGTACAACACAACAATATAACAGACACATTCCTTGCCCACAACGAGCTTACAGTCTAGAGATGTAGATGGACGTTAATATAAATAAATTCCACATATATACACACATGCTGTGCTACGGTGCTTGGCAGCACGTGGTGAATAAGAAGAGCAAGTCAGGGTAATGCAGAAGGGAGGGGGAAAGGAGGAAATCAGGGCTTAGTCAGGGAAGTCCCCTTGGAGGAGATGTGCCTTCAATAAGGCTCTGAAGGTGGGAAGAATAATATTCTGTCGATCATGAAAAGTGGGGGGGGGGGGGGCCGTTCCAGGCCAAAGGCAGAACGTGGATGAGAGGTCAGTGTCTAGATAGGTGAAATCGAAGTACAGTGTATATGTTGGCAATAGAAGAGCAAAGTGTGCGGGCTGGGTTGTAGTAAGAGAGTAATGACGTGAAACATACATTCATGCATACATACACAGACATATATTCTTTTCTTTCCCTTCCTCACTCAATACTGATTTTTCCATGGCCTCTGGGTGACTGGAAAAAGAGAGATTCATCGCTGTCCAGGATCGTTCATTACATAGGATCAGCTCTGATCACTCCCACCAGCCCTCAGGTTTGAAGACAAGAAGGAGATATTAAAAACAGATACCTTAATGACTTTTTTTTCAAAGTTGAGTTCACTTGTCCTGTGAAGAGCAGTGATATCACCATTCTCTTCGCATAGCAGTTACTCTTTCTTGATACAGAAACGAAGGCAGCACTTTCAGCTACCATCATCTGAGATCATCACTGATCAGGATAAACATCTTCCCTCCAATTTAGATGTGAGCCCCATGTGGAACAGGGACCTGATAAACTTGTATTTGCCCTAGTGCTTAGAACAGTGCTTTTTTATTTGTTAATGACTCCCTTCCCCTCCTAACTGCAAGCTCGTAGTGGGCAGGGAATGTGTTTGTATATTGTTGTATTGTACTCTCCCAAGCACTTAGTGCAATGCTCTGTGCACAGTAAGTGTTCAGTAAATATGAGTGACTGACTGACTACTTCACACATAGTAAGTGTATATCAAATGCCATAAGGAAAGAGATAGATTACATTCCGCGGGTCACAGAGGTTACTTAACCTCATTTTACCTTTATCTGGGATCCATCATGGTGGAGGTAGGGATTGAAAAATGATTCAGAGGAGAAGGAATTATCTTGGCTGCCATAGGTGGAAAACAGTCGATTATCTAGGTTCTTGTACCAGTTCTGTCAGTGGTCTTTTGATCACCTCGGGCAAGTCATTCAAACACGAGTCACAGTCACACTCACAAAACTTACAAGTACATGACTAAAAAAGAAATGCACAAGGTAGTGAAAGAGGCTAATGGGACATCCCAACCACGAAAGGGAGCTATCAATACAGGAAGTCTTCCTGGAAAAAGTAGCATTTGGCTTTAAAAGCAGGTTTCAATGTGCGCTGGCTGAGGGAGGAGGGCAGGGTGTTTCCTGAAGCAAGAAGGGAGTAGGATATGGAATATTGCAGGATCGCCAGCGAGGTACATGTGGAAGGTTTTCTTGGGAAGAGGAAAAGCCACGCTCTGGGTAGGAGGCTTGGGAGAAGAGAACAGATTGGTATCGGAGAGATAGCAGCATGACAGTCCTAAAGCCAACAGAGAGGAGTTCTCATTTGAGGTGAGTAGAAATGGGTTGTTGAGAAACATGTGATTCATTGTCTGCCCACGAGGAGCTTCCACCCTAATGGGCAAGTTAGAAATAAAATATATTTATAAATGGAGTGATCAGAACAAGTGAGATTCCGCGCTCCACCACCTGCTTGCTGTGTGACCTTGAGCAAGTCACTTCACTTCCCTGTGACTCGGTTCCCTCATCTGTAAAATGGGGATTTAGACTGTGAGTCCCATGTAGGAAAGCGGCTGTGTCCAACCCGACTATCCTGTATATACCCCAGCGCTTGGAACTATGCCTGGCACATAGTAAGCACTTAACAAATACCATAATAATAATTCATTAAGCATAATTCATTCATTCACTCACTCATTCATTCTAATACTTCTGCTATTACGTCTGCTGCTACTATTACTACTACATCTGCTATGACTACTTCTATTAGTGTTACTACTTCTGCTACCACTACTGCTGCTTTGCTACTATTACTTTTATTGCTGCTACAATTATCAATCAATCACTGAGTCCATGACATTTATTGAACACTTGCAGTGTGCAAAGCGCTGTACAATGCGCTTGGGGAGGATAATACAGTAGGGTAGTTAATCATGATCCTTGACTACAAGGAGCTCACAGTCTAAAGAGGGAGACATTCGTTCAATTAAATTACAGATGGTTATGTATATGTGTGCTGTGGCACTGAAAGAGGGTCTGAATCGACCCTCTCCCTGTTCTCAGGAAGTATTTCATACCATTTGGACAGTGCAAATCTCTCCCCATTTTCGTGGTGCCCTGCCAGGCAGGACGGAATCTCACTCATCCCACTTATACTGCTGCTGCTGCAGCTGCTTCCATCATTTTGCGGAGTGGAGTGGAGTCGGAGTCCTGGGTGACTCCCTTCCTGCTAGCCTAGCAGCGGGGATGGATCTGGATCTCTGTTCTAGAGGGAAGGAAAGACATGATAGCTGAGACTGGAGAAAGCAAGCTGCTTCCCAATAGTCACAGGAAGGAGATTTGCCATTATTCCTCTCTCCCCCAGCCCCCATTTTACAAGGACAAACTTCAGCCCATTTTATAAGTTCTTCTTAATGCAGATGGGGAGGGCTGTTTAGATAACAAAGGAGACATTCCCTGGAGACGCTTATTGCAAGGCACTAATGAACTCGGCTCTCAATCTCCCCTGAGCAAAGAATTTTAATTTGGGTGGGAAAGAGGCATTGCCAGGAAAAACCCCGGAGCAGTAGTTTTGGGGATCTTGAAGGGTTCTTTCCTGGAGCTGGGGCTGGCTTCCCCAGTCCGCTCATCACCCAGTGGTCTCTGCTCTCTGGGCTACCCGTGGGGGAAAAATGGCCATTGTACTCTTAGCCGTACTGGGGCGCTGCTGTAGCAGATCCTGAGGTTGCTCTTTTGGTTTTCTTCTGCTGCTGTACTCAAGAAAGTGGAAAATAACCCTCCAGCCCTTAGTTCCACTTCATTCATTCAATCGTATTTCATTCTATCGTATTTATTGAACATAGAGCATTATACTAAGCACATGGGCTAGTACACTCCCATGTACACTAGAGAAGCAGCGTGGTTCAGAGGACAGAGCACGGGTTTGGGAGTCAGAGGTCATGGGTTCTAATCCCAACTCTGCCACTTGTCAGCTCTGTGACTTTGGGCAAGTCACTTAAATTCTCTGTTCCTCGGTTCGCTCATCTGGAAAATGGGGATTAAGACTGTGAGCCCCTTGTGGGACAACCTGATTACCTTGCATCCCCCCAGCGCTTAGAACAGTGCTTAGCACATAGTAAGCACTTAACAAATGCTATTATTATTATTATTATTATTATTATTATTACAGTATAGCGATAAACACACAAATTTCCTGCCCACAACGAGTTTACAGTCTAGAGGGAGAGAAAGGCATTAATATAAATATATAAATTACAAATATGTACATAAGTGCTGTAGGCTGGGAGTGAGGCAATGAATAAAGGAAGCAAGTCAGGGCAATGCAGAAGGGAGTGGGAGAAGAGGAAATGAGGGCTTTGTCAGGGAAGGCCACCTTGCGACGTACTCAGCGATCCCTGATCACATCAGGAAAGGTCAGTGGTGTCTACAGATTATGAGGTCTTGGAAATCTGTAATTTACTGAACAACATATCTGTAATTTATTCATTTATTGTCAATGTATGTCATCCTTTCTAGAGACTGTAAGCTCACTGTGGTCAGGGAATGTGCCTGTTGTATTGTTATATTGTTCTCTCCCAATCCCTTAGACATGTTCTGCACACATTAAGTGCTCAATAAATATGGATGACTGGAGATGTTCTGTTCCATGACTATACGTGGCAACTGCCCTCCCTACCAACTCTTTGACAATGCGGGCTACGGGGCAATAGGGGCGAGGGGCCGAGGTGGGGGGAGGGGTAGAGAGACTGTGAGTGCTCAGTGCATTGCAACCACCACTGTGGCACACAGTAGCAGCTCAGCTGTTCTTGATAAACATCAGGAACTGGCTGCTCTGCTAGATTATTATTATTAGTAGCAATAATAAACATAATAATAATTGTCGTTGTTGTTCTATCTGTTGAGAGCTTACTATGTGCCTGGCACTGTACTAAGCGCTAGGGTAGATCAAAGCAAATTGGGTTGAACACCGTCCCTGTCCCTCGTGGGGCTCGCAGTCTCAATCCTCATTTTCCAGATGACGGAATTGAGGTCCAGAGAAGTGAAGTTACGTGCCCAAGCTCACACAGCAAACAAGTGGTGGAGCTGGGATTAAAACCCATGACCTTCTGACTCCCAAACCAGTTCCCTATTCCCTACGCCATGCTGCTTCTCAAGAAAGTGAGATTGTTGAGGCAGAGAACTGCCACGTCATCATTTCCATACTTTATACCTTTATACTCAGTGGCTTCCGCTACCTGAAATTTATTTTACTGTCTGTCTCCCCCGTTAGATTGTAAGCTCTTTGAGGACATGGATCATCCTCCCCAGCATGGTGTAGTTAAGAGAGCACGGGCCTGGGAGTCAGAAGGTCATAGGTTCTAATCACGACTCTGCCACTTGTTTGCTCTACGGCCTTGGACAAGTCACTTCACTTCTGTGTGCCTCAGTCCCCTCTTCTATAAGATGAGAATTAAGGCTGTGAGCCCCATACAGGAGAGAGACTGTGACTGACCTGATTTGCTTGTATCCACCCCAACGTTTAGTACAGTGGCTGGCACATAGTAAGCACTCGACAAATATCACAATTATCATTAATATTATTACTAACTCTACCGTTCTTTTCCGAGCACTTAGTACCATACTTTAAACATAATAAATGTTCAATAAATACTATAGATTGTTTGACTATTAATTCGTGAATATTCTTACAACTGTTTAGGAATGTTCAATCAATAATAATCATTGTTAGACTGTGAGCTTCTTCAGGACAGGGATCATGTCTACTAACTCTACTGTACTCTTCCAAGAACTAATTCAGAGCCTTGCATACAATAAGTGCTCAGTCAATTCTATTGGTTGATTGATTGAATAATTGATCTATTACTCTGATTCTAGGGGATCTAAGGAGGTTTCTTGCTTCACTGTCACAGTTAAGTATGAGAGCAGGGCTGAGAGCACTGCTTTCACCTTCAAAGTGTGGAAATTGAAGTATTGGGGACAAACGTGCTACAAACATTTGGTAGGTACTAGCACACGGCAGGTGCTTAATCAGTCAATACTATTGACTGGAAAATCTGGACATTGTGGCCAGGAGGAAGAACTCGGTCTCCTCCATCAGGATAAAGAAAAACAACTATGTTACGCAACTGTTGTAAGAAATGGTCCTTTCCCCAGTGATGTTTGCAGCTAGGAATCTGGGAATGCGGTAGACATGAAGAAGATCTCCAGGAAAGAGAAAATATGCAGGAAGACGTACATGGGAGGGCAGAGACAGGAGTCAGGAAGAGGGACAGTGACGATGGTCAGATTTCCGGTGAAGTTCAACACATAAGTAAAGAGGAGAAAGGGTGACAATCAGAATATATTGATTAGTGTCATGATTTGCTCCAGAAGAATCAATCAATCAATCAATCAATCGTATTTATTGAGCGCTTACTATGTGCAGAGCACTGTACTAAGCGCTTTGGTAGTACAAATTGGCAACACACAGAGACAGTCCCTACCCCACAGTGGGCTCACAGTCTAAAAGGGGGGGGGGGGGAAGCCGAATGAACTTCGGCTTCTCAGGACCACCTCCCAACTTCTACTAGAGCTGCAAATCGAAACTCAAAATGTTCTGCCTCAACCAAGAAAACAATCCAAGATCTTTGCTTTGGGAGTGAGGCAGAGGTACATATGAAGGTAATGAAAATGTTTCTTAAGCCCTCTTTTTCAGAACAAATGTCCACTGAACTATAACGCGTCCCTCTGCTCCACTGTAAGATGGACCAACCAACCAACCAAACAAACAACCAACCAACCAACCAGCCAACCAGCCAACCAACCAACCAACCAATCAATCAATTTATTAAGCACCTACAACATGTAGATCACTGTGCCTGAAAAGAAAGAGTTAGTAGAATGAGCAGATATGATCCCTGCCCTTAAGGAGCTTAGTGTCGGACAACAAACACTGTTCCTGTTAGGCAGGAGGAAGAAGGAATGAGGATTTGTACATAAGTTGCATACACTTAATTAATATAGTGTGTGTGAGATATGGACAGAGAGGCAGTATAGCTTAATGGACAAATCATGAGCCTGTGAGTCAGAAGGTCATGGGTTCTAATCCCGGCTCTG